>NC_043000.1:25708992-25711492 GCF_006345805.1 Octopus sinensis | reverse complement strand
TATATAACGGCAGTTTGTCTGTCTGTGTGTCTGTCAGGTTGTCCCTCACCCTGACCACAGCTTTCAACCGATTCTGATGAAACTTGACACACACATAGCCCAATGTCATAATTCAAAACTAACGCAGCGAAATTTTTGAAAAGTTCCCCCCCCAGTTCTGAAAAAAATCGATAAATTCGACATGGGGTCGAGAATCTAAGCTTTTTATATGCAACACATTTTCTGTTGTAGTTTTCGCAACTTGCAATCGATTTTCACCAAACTCATGGTGAAGCTTAATGTTACCCTAAGAAACTTAATTCTAACGTTAGTTTTCCATGCAATACCTTACCATCAGAAAAAATCGATAAAATCATGCCATTTTGGGAAATCGCGTTCAAATTCAAGATGACATATTTTCGACAATATCTTTCACAAATTGGCAGGAAATTAGAGGGAAAGGACTAGATTGGGATTAGTCGTTGCCTACTAGGGGCTCTTACATACCCGGGCAACGCCGGGCTATGCTGCTAGTCATTCTATAAAACATGTAGAATATACAGTACAATACAAGAGAAAAGGATTATGAGTGTATAAAGTCATAATGACGGAAATAGTTTGATGAAATTTTATTTAGCAATAAGAAAATTCAATTATCTTGACAAATTGTTTCGTAACTTAAAAACATGTATATAATTTATATTATTATATTTAATAACAAATAAATTACTTACAAGCCTCCATTAATGCAAAATGCAAAATTCTTTCAATATAATGCAGAATTTAAGCTACGTTCTCATGTGCATATACATATACAAAAGATATTTGTGTACATGTGTGTGTGTGTAACCGCATATATACTGGGATGTATTTGTCCTGAGACAACTAGTCTCCTACAACGGATATGAACTTACGACCCAGAAGCTGATAGCCTAGCCACCTTCAGTGATAAACTGGCATTAATATAATCTACATAGATTGATTACACTTTATAATCATATGAAAGATAATATAGTTAGAGCTATTAATCAATCCAGATTGACAAATTTACTGCGGTTATATCGGAGCAGCTTTTATATGAGATTCATGAAATGAAATATAAGAATAAACAATTTTCCTGTATAAATAAAGACGAACAAAGCAGCAGATGATATGCTAAACGCAATGGTTGTATTTGATTAAGTAACGAGTAACAAACCTGGGAACTTATCAGTATGATGACATTTGCGTAGAGAGAACATTCATCAAATGAGAACACACTGCCATTACCGGGAGGGATTAAGAAGTTTGCCTCGCAATTATGTGCTTCCCGTTTCGTTCCCATTGCGTGCCAGTGCTATAGTTTTGAATGATGGACACACACACACACACACATATTACAGAACTAACAGAATATTAACTTTAATTAATGGAGAATCAGCTAATTATAAATCAAGAGAATAACTTAATGAAAACCGTAGTTTAGCGAAGTTTTAGTCATCACAGGAGAGGTCACTACTTTGATAGAGAGGAGCTAGAAGGAAATTTAGCTTCTATTTCTAGCAAATCTTGTAACTGTGTAAAGGCTCTTTTAGTGCTTTGTGATATGAATGAGGATGATTCTGATATGATACTAAGCAATAATATCATGGTTTATTGTATTTCAAATCCTCTGTCAGATACAACTAACAGCTATGAAACCATGGCTACCATGTTTCAAACCTTTCTGACGAAACTGGAACAGTAGCTGTCTCTGGTATTTCGAGTGAACTTTGCTAAACTACAGTTTACAAGTTCTGTAATAATTAATCGAAGCACTTGTAGCTTGCTTACCAACCACATGATTCCGGGTTCAGTCCCACTGCGGGGCATCTTGGGCAAGTATCTACTACTATAGCCTCAGGCCGACCAAAGCCTTGTGAGTGGATTTGGTAGACGGAAACTGAAAGAAGCCTGTCGTATATATATATATGCATGTGTGTATATGTTTGTGTGTCTGTGTTTGTCCCCCCCCAACATCGCTTGACAACCGATGCTGGTGTGTTTACGTCCCCGTAACTTAGCGGTTCGGCAAAAGAGACCGATAGAATAAGTACTAGGCCTACAAAGAATAAGTCCTGGGGTCGATTTGTTCGACTAAAGGTGGTGCTCCAGCATGACCGCAGTCAAATGATTGAAAGAAGTAAAAGAGTAAAAGAGAGTAAAAGAGTAAGTGAGTAATTAAGTAATGCCTAAACGTAGATATCTTCTGAATAATATAACACTGTAAATGTTTTTTTTATATGAATAAGGTCGGTCGCTGTTCTTTTACACATGTTTTGCTTGGGTCAGATATATTGGTGCCTATTATCCGTCGGTACAAAGCTTGTTCTACCACCACTAGTCTTGATGCAGAAGGTTGTTAAGTTTATTGGCATCGTTGGAATGGAAATGTTTTAAACTGTTCTTTTCTTACGACATCACTCTGCTAAGCACCTTCGTTGATCGACCGGTTGTTGTCCTCCACCCCGCACTTTACACTTCTTAGTTGTTGGTAATTTTC
>NC_043000.1:25646492-25703992 GCF_006345805.1 Octopus sinensis | reverse complement strand
AGGATTCGATTGTTCGAGCGACCGAATTGTCCCTGAATTAACATGTAAGCAGCTGAGTATTCCTCAGACGTGTATACCCTTGATGCAATTATCGGGTAGAATCAGTATGGCACAGTGTGTGTGTGTGTGTGTGTGTGTGTGTGTGTGTGTGTGTTTGAATGTAAATACTTGGACTTTGGGTATACGTTTATTAGTATGTCGATCAAAGCACCTTCACCGTTTGGGCTACCTGATGTCATCCACAGTTACGACATAATTGTGTGCGAGACAAGGTTCTACCTTTGGATCACACGCATACTTCATTCAACAGGCTTCTACACAGTTTCCACCAATCAACTTACATTCAAAGAATACAGGTAGATCCAAAGATCCGCAATCTTGAGCAAGTATCATTTTTACAGCCTCGGGTCGGCCTTGGTTTCCGTAGTTACGACTTGAACCTATTAACCATTCGTCCATACTGTGGTACTGTTATTGTTGTTGCGTGTCTCCTTTCAGCCCTGATGGAGCAAAATCTATGGCTGTGGGGTTATCGGAGGACAGAATGATACCCGCTGCTCCTTTTTCCCAGACACACATACGCCTCCATCTCGTTGACGACTTTACTGCAGTCTGACACGAAGTAATTTGTCGTTTGGAATGAAGGTGCGTGGCTTAATGGTTAGGGTGTTTGGCCCATGATCGTAAAGTCATATGTTCGATTCCCGGCAGCATTGTGTCCTTCGGCAAGATACTTTATTTCACGTTGTTCCAGTCGACTCAGCTGCCAAAACTGAGTTGTATTTGCAATTCAGGCGGTCAGTCTTGTTACATTCTTATTTCTTTACTGCCCACAAGGGGCTAAACACAGAGGGGACAAACAAATACAAACAAACAGATTAAGTCGATAATATCGACCCCAGTGCGTAACTGGTACTTAATTTATCGACCCCGAAAGGATGAAAGGCAAAGTCGACCTCGGCGGAATTTGAACTCAGAACGTAACGGCAGACGAAATACCTATTTCTTTACTACCCACAAGGGGTTAAACATAGAGAGGACAAACAAGGACAGACAAACGGATTAAGTCGATTATATCGACCCCAGCGTGTAACTGGTACTTATTTAATCGACCCCGAAAGGATGAAAGGCAAAGTCGACCTCGGCGGAATTTGAACTCAGAACGTAACGGCATACGAAATACCTATTTCTTTACTACCCACAAAGGGCTAAACATAGAGAAGACAAACAAGGACAGACAAACGGATTAAGTCGATTATATCGACCCCAGTGTGTAACTGGTACTTATTTAATCGACCCCGAAAGGATGAAAGGCAAAGTCGACCTCGGCGGAATTTGAACTCAGAACGTAACGGCATACGAAATACCTATTTCTTTACTACCCACAAAGGGCTAAACATAGAGAAGACAAACAAGGACAGACAAACGGATTAAGTCGATTATATCGACCCCAGTGTGTAACTGGTACTTATTTAATCGACCCCGAAAGGATGAAAGGCAAAGTCGACCTCGGCGGAATTTGAACTCAGAACGTAGCGGCAGACGAAATACCGCTGAGCATTTCGCCCGGCGTGCTAACGATTCTGCCAGCTCGCCGCCTTACATTCTTGTTAGATTGTGTGTCATGTTGAATCCCCCTAAAAACTATGCTAAGAGCACGCATGCCTATGGAGTACACAGCTACTCGCACGTTAATTTCACGAGCAGGCTGTTTCGTTGATCGGATCAACTGGAACCCTCGTCGCAACCGACGGAGTGCCAATTAGTTAGTTAGTGACAATATAAAAGTCTTGGCATGATGCGCTGTTTTCACTATCCAGTTTATGAATTCTGGCGGTGACCACAGCAGATATTTATGAGGTGGACTTGGCCAACAACAGTTGTTCTGTTCCACTCATCGTTAGACGTAGGGGCGTATTGAGGTTATAGACACTCCTAATATTTTGTGTGTGCCTGTATGTGTTTATGTGATTCTTTTAACAATTTAATACTCGAGCAATGTCACGCTTTAAATAATTTGAAACTTTAAACAATGCTTTAATTTAAATAGTATTCTACTTCAAATGCCATTATTTCAACAATGTGATACTTTAAACAATGAAAGACATTAAACAATGAAAGACGTTAAACAATGAAATATCATAAACAATTTGATGTTCTAAGCAATGTAAATTTGATATTTAAAGAATTGAAAATGCCAAATAACAATTTCTAAAGCCTACATAGCTATCTTAGTGTACAATATTTGCTCCAATCAAGGCAGCGAACTGACAAAAGCGTTAGCACGCCGGGCGAAATGTTTTGTGGTATTTCGTCCGCCGCTGCGTTCTGAGTTCAATTTTCCCCGAGGTCGACTTTGCCTTTCATCCTTTCGGGGTCTATAAATTAAGTACCAGTTACGCACTGGAATTGATGTAATCGACATAATCCGTTTGTTTGTCCTTGTTTGTCCCCTCTATGTTTAGCCCCTTGTGGGTAATAAAGAAATAGGTATTTCGTCTGTCTTTATGTTCTGAGTTCAAATTCCGCTGTGATCGATTTTGCCTTTCGTCCTTTTGGGGTGGATAAATTAAGTACCAGTTGCGTACTGGGATAGATCTAATCGACTGGGCCTGCTCCCCAAAAATTTTCGGGCCTTGTGCCGAGAGTAGAAAAGAATATTTTCTCTAATCAAAGTGGACAAAATGTTTAACGGCATTTCGTCCGTATTTACGTTCTGAGTTCAAATTCCACCGATGTTGACTTGGCCTTTCATTCTTTCGAGATCAATAAAATAAGTACCAGTCGAGCACTGGGGTCGACGTAATCGACTTACTCCAAAATTGCTGGCATTGTGCCAAAATTTGAAACCAACATTTATTCTAATCAGTGATGCAATATATTTCATCATCAAGTTTCGTAAACAGCGCGACTGATTCAATGCCAAAAGGCTTTATCGTTGTCACGGTCTACGATTGCGAATATTTACGGTCGGATGAGATTCCTCCGAAGGATTTCTAGCGTAACGTTACCAGGAATCATATTTATCCAATACAGGAAACACCTCAGTCTTTACGGCAGTGTGATGGCTTATATGTCTTAATGACTCTGAGAGCTGTTCCAGTACGACGCTAGCTTCTTGTCGGTTCTCCCATACTGGACAGGTCAAAAGATAGAGGCCAGACTAATATGGACGACCTCTTCCCAGAAGTTAAAACGGGTTTGCAAAGGACCGACAAACCTACCTAGAAAAGCATGAAGTTACAGAAGTATCGTTGACGATTTAAAACCAAACAAGGAGTAGTGATGTCAGAATGTGACAACTTAAAATTCTACAATTGCATACGAGAAAGAGGGATCACCATCTTGTATGTAAAACGGCAAGAAAAATAAGAACTTGTGAGACGTTCATAATAAGTCATAACATATTTATTACTGGATGTAATGTGTTAACATATAAGGACAGCTGAAGGAAAAAGCGTGTAACATATTACATGAACATACTTTGCAACCACATGTCTCAAAGCAAATGAAGCGAATATGCGCGCGTGCGGCTGTATGTGTGCGAGTGGCGTGGCTCAATGCGTACGCCTACGAACCGACAGGCAAAAGGAGCGCGAAATTAGAATTGTGTTTGCTTTATATAAGGGATGAACAGAAGTCCCTGACTTCTACGTCATCCGGGAGTTAACTGAAAGCTTCTAGAATATCCGAGAAGGTCGAGGGAGATGACTCTCGTTAGATCCCTTTTTCGTTTTGCTTTCTCACTTGACCACCAGGGGTCACTACAAATGCGTGGCAGAGGAAGGCCTTCCCTCGTGCAGCAGAATCTGAAAGGACATCTTGAATTACACGTCAGGCTCCGGTGTTGAACACGCAACAGAAACAGAAAAGAGGACCCCCTAAAAGTAGTTGGAGGCAGGAATTCTGAGGTAAACCTGAAAGGATGGAAAAATGTAGGGAACTAACTGGAAAGAAACAGAAAAGACAGCCCAGGGTCAAGAAAGGTTAAGAAGAACCGTGGATGGTCTCTGCTCCAGAGGAAGCGAAGGGCTTAGGTATGTTATATTGTTTTCAAATTTTGGCACAAGGCCAGCAGTTTCGTTGGAGAGAGTAAGTCAATTACATCGACCCCAGTAATCTACTGGTACTTATCGAACCCAAAAGGATGACAAGCAAAAACAACCTCGGCAGAATTTGCACTCAGAACGCAAAGACGGACGAAATGCCACCAAGCATTTTCCCTTCATGTTAAAGCTTCTGCCGGCTCACCTGCCTTGTTTAAATAAGTAATATTACCCAATATAAAAGGCGGCTTGCTGGTAGAATCGATAGCATGCCGGACAAAATGATTAGCGGCGTTTCGTCCGTCTTCGCGTTCTGAGTTCAAATTCCGCCTAGTTTGACTTTGACTTTCATCCTTTTCGGATCGAAAGACTAAGTACTAGTTGAACACTGTAGTATCTGTAATCGACTTACCACCTCCCCCGAAATTATTTATCTTTGTGCCAAAGTGTTATTACACTATACATTCTCTTTCAAGACGGTTGGGCCTGATTTGAGAGAGATTTAGTTGCTATTTCTAACACGTTCCCCTGGCTGGTTTCGAAAAACCAATATTTATCCCTGGTAGAACAATGAGGAACCATTTCGATAAATAACAGAGTGAAAGTTCAGCATCACTTGTAATTAAACTTCCACCGTAAAAGTTGCTAGGAGAAACTTTACCATTGAAGACACTCTTGTCAATGAGATACACATTTATTCGAAGTTATTTACATAATAATGAGTTCAAAAATATAATTTGATTTATATTTTTGTACTAAATCCTAAGAAAGTGAAAATTCAATCAACCGAATTTCGTTTATAATATCGTTGTGAATTTTAATTCTTATTTCATTTGTAATATATTTGGATCTTTTCGGTTTGAACGGCAGTTTTTTATAGCGGTGTCATATGAAATTGTCACCCATAAGTATGACCCTAGTATCGATCTATTGCATTTCAATCAGTTTTAGGGTTAGGGTTAGGGTTAGGGGTGGGGGGTAGGGTATCTTTTTTCTTCACAAATGTAAATAAAACCAATTTCTTAAACGAGGGACATATTCATACGGCACAGAATGTTTTCACCTCAATAGACGTCATTGATTGGTTGAAATTGCAGAAATTGAAGAAAAACAACAACAAATATCTTACAAACTATAGAATTTTCTCAATAAAGCCAAGAGAAAAAGATGTTTATAAACACATTCTACCAGTATGTGAAGTTTAAAAGTGTTTAGTTTCGTGGAAATTATTTTTAAAAACTGCTGGTCAGACCGAAAAGATCCGTTATTTACATAATAATGAGTTCAAAAATATAATTTGATTTATATTTTTGCACTAAATCTTAAGCAAGACACTTCTACAAGTGAAAAAGCAATCAACCTAATTTTGTTTATAACATCGTTGTGAATTTTAATTCTTATTTCGTTTGTAATATATTTTCCGAATGACTATTAGAAGCACTTCAATTTTTCCCCTGTATTGATTTTTATTTATCGCAGCTCTCCTTTTGAATATTTTGTAGAGTGTATTGTTTCCTTTGATACAGTATTACGATTATACACAACGTTTGTGAGGCGGTGAGCTGGCAGAATTTTTAGCATGCCGGGCGAAATGCGTAGCTGTATTTCGTCTGCTGTTACGTTCTGAGTTCAAATTCCGCCGAGGTCGACTTTGCCTTTCATCCTTTCAGGGGGGTCGATTAAATAAGTACCAGTTACGCTCTGGGGTCGATGTAATCGACTTAATCCGTTTGTCTGTCCTTGTTTGTCCTCTCTGTGTTTAGCCCCTTGTGGGTAGTAAAGAAATAGGTATTTTGTCTGTCGTTACGTTCTGAGTTCAAATCCCGCCGAGGTCGACTTTGTCTTTCATCCTTTCGGGGTCGATAAATAAAGTACCAGTTTCGCACTGGGGTCGATGTAATCGACTTAATCCCTTTGTCTGTCCTTGTTTGTCCCCTCTATGTTTAGCCCCTTGTGGGCAGTAAAGAAATATATATACAACGTTTGTGATGTTGTGTTGATGTGTGAAGGCGTAATGGCCCAGTGGTTAGGGCAGCAGACTCGCGGTCGTAGGATCGCAGTTTCGATATCCAGACCGGACACTGTGAGTGTTTATTGAGCAAAAACATCTAAAGCTCCATGAGACTCTGGCAGAGGGTGGCAGCGAACCCTGCTGTACTCACACACCACAACTTTCTCTCGCTCTTTCTTCCTGTTTCTGTTGTGCCTGTATTTCAAAGGGGCCAGCTTGTCACACTCTGTGTCATGCTGAATCTCCCTGAGATCTACGTTAAGGGTACACGTGTCTGTGGAGTGCTCAGCTACTTGCACGTTAATTTCACGAGCAAGCTGTTCCGTTGATCGAATCAACTGGAACCCTCGTCGTTGTAACCGACGGAGTGCTTTGGTGGGGTGGTTAGCACATCTCAAATGGTTTACAAAACACTTGATGTTCGAAACCCACATGCAATGTTACAACTTCTTTGTGTTTTCATCTCAGTTGTTATCATAGATATGTAACAACTTCAAATTTTGGTACAAGGCTCGCACTTTTAGGGTGAACTGTGATTTAATTACATCGACCCCAGTACTCAACTGGTACTTATTTAATCGACCCCAAAAACATGAAGGGCAAAGTCGACCTCAGCAAAATTTGAACACAGAATGTAAAGACTAATGAAATGCTGCTAAGCATTTTGCCAGTGTGCTAACAATTCTGCCAGCTCGCTGCCTTCACTGCTTTAAATATTGGAACTATTGATTTCTAATTTTGGCACAAGGCCGAAATTTTGGGGAAGGGAACCAGTCGATTAGATTGACCCTAGTATGCAACTGGTACTTAATTTATCGACCCCGGAAGGATAAAAGGCAAAGTTGACCTCGGCGGAATTTGAACTCAGAATGTAAAGGCACACGAAATACCACTAAGCATTTCACCCGGCATGCTAATGTTTCTTATTTCTTTATTGCCCATAAGGGGCTAAACATAGAGGGGACAAACAAGGATAGACAAAGGGATTAAGCTGATTACATCCACACCAGTACGTAACTGGTACTTAATTTATCGACCCCAAGAAGGCACAAACAAGGACAGGCAAATGGATTAAGTCGATTACATCGACCCCAGTGCGTAACTGGTACTTATTTAATCGACCCCGAAAAGATGAAAGGCAATTTGAACTCAGAATGTAGTAGCAGATGAGATACCGCTAAGCATTTCACCCGGCGTGCTAACACTTCTGCCAGCTCACCACCTTCAATGCTTGAAATATTAAAATGTATTTATTTTAACTTGGACTTTGGAAGGTGGCAACTTGATAGAATTGTTAGCACATCGGACAAAATGCTTAGCGGCATTTCTTCTGGCTCTTTATGTTCTCAGTTTAAATTCTGCCGAGGTCAACTTTAACTTCCAGCCTTTGAGGGTCGATGAAATAAAGTACCAATCAAGTGCTAGGGTCATTGTATTCAACTTGTCATTCCTGTTTCGTGGAGTCCATTCTGTTGGAAGCATTCGAGCCAGGTTTTTGGTCTGAAGATATATTTCTTTTTCCTGTAAAATCTCTGAAGCTCTGCAAAAAGTAATAAGTTCTGTCCTTGATCTTCTAAATCACATCAAAAAATTTACACAAAATCAAGATGCTCTAAATTTCACAATTGTATATGATGCAGGAATGTGTCCAAATAACAGAACTCTTCATTTCATGTGACCGTAACAGCATTTTTACGAATCTGACCGTCTTTTACTTTATCTGGATGTTTTAGAAAATTGTTCACTTTTGTCGGGTGCGGTGTTGAATTTTTGATCCTTGCCCCACATCGTCCTACTGAATGAATTTAACTGTTATTTCTAGTATGTAAAGCAAGGACACAGAGGCTCTTTCTTAATGATAACTTTGTAGGCCAAAGTGGAGAAGGGTTTTGTGCCAACAGCCTCCAAGCACTGGTCAGTCGGTCCTATGAAACAAGTGAAAGCTTCTATGAAATGCGCTGAACATGTTGTCAAATGAACGTGACTCTAAATGCTGGCCCTGGATTTTCTTTTTTGCTTTTTTTTTAAGCAGGACAGAATAGCCTTCTCTTTGATTCGTCCATTAACTTAACGCAATCACATCAAAAATAAGAAACAAACAATACAATAACAACAGACAAGAAATACATAAACTCGTAAAAGGCTGTTCGAATGTCTGGAAAGAAGTCGCTAACTTACATATTCCAACCACCATTCCATGGACGCACTATCTCCTCACTCTGCCTTTTCTATTGCTACATGGAAGCTGCGGACGCGAGCCCGGGTGAAGCTGACCGTGGGTGCAGATCTTGGTGGAAGTAGCAAATATTTCTCGGATTTGGCCGGATAGCCTTGTGTTAGTTTCAATCTGACCCTTGTGAGTGTGAATCAATCATCTCTCATTCTCCCGTTACCTATATTATGTTCATCTCTCAGGTCCATCACTTACCACTTCACCGAGTGTTTTCCTTCTCATAATGTCTTCCTTTTGGAACTCCTCTGCTCTTGTTTATTTTTCTATAATTATTGACTATCAGCCACTTATACACCATGGAAACTGAGTAACCAGCCCTGAGAATCCTAGGACACTAATATCCGTGGTTTGGTGATGATGATGTGTATTTAACATGGTTTATGATCCTAATCCCAATGTTCCAAAAATAAATAAGTGGTTGTGTGGTAAGTAGCTTGCTTACCAACTACATGGTCCTAGGTTCAGTCCCACTGCGTGGCACCTTGGGCAAGTGTCTTCTACTATAGCCTTGGGCCAATCAAAGCCTTGTGAGTGGATTTGGTAGATGTAAATTGAAAGAAACCCATCATATATATATATATACTCTTTTACTCTCTCTTTTATTTGTTTCAGTCATTTGACTGTGGCTATGCTGGAGCACCGCCTTTAGTCGAGCAAGGCTTACAAATTCTTTGTAAGCCTTGTACTTATTCTATCTGCCTTTTTTGCCGAACTGCTAAGTTATGGGGACGTAAAGGGACAAACACAGACACACAAACATATATATATATATACATATACATACATACGATGGGCTTCTTTCAGTTTCCATCTACCAAATCCACTCACAAGGCTATAATAGAAGACACTTGCCCAAGGTGCCACGCAGTAGGGCTGAACCCGGAACCATGTGGTTGGTAAGCAAGCTACTTACTACACAGCCACTCCATATATATATATATATAAATTTTATATTATATATATTATTTATATCTTAAAAATATTGTTTAAATATTTCTGATTATATTTTAGATATTTAAATCACCTGAAGAATGACTGTAACTCGAAATTTTAAGAATTGGACAGCCATGAAACGATCGTAGTGTTATACTAATTATCTTTTTTTAATAATTTTGATATATATTTAAAATAATATAAATTAATTAATCTTATGTATTGGCTTAAGTTTTTCATTGTATGATTTGCCTAATAGTGGTTTTATCTCTAATTTAATATAATATTATATATATATATATATATATATATATATATATATATGTAAGTATATATATTTGTGTCTTTGCCCCCCCCCCCAACATCGCCTGACAACCGAAGCTGGTGCGTTTACATCCCCATAACTTAGTGATTCGGCATAAGAGACCGATAGAATAAGTACTAGGCTTACAAAGACTAAGTCCTGGGGTCAACTTGTTTGACTAAAGGCAATGCTCCAGCATGGCCGCAGCCAAATGACAAAAACATTAAAATATTAAAAAAATAAAGACAAAGACTCGAAATACACACATATTCATTTATTCGTATATTTTCAATATCACCATAGAACACATAAATAAATATACGCGGTTGCTTACCGAAACATGGAATATCAAATATAAAAAGATGGGAATATGTGTGACGTTCAAAGAGTTTCCTCCAGGGATTTTTCAGCAACTAAAACGAAGCAGTTTTGGAAAATGGAAGAAAACGGAAACATGTCTGTGGATTTTTAACTCCTGGGAAATTCATCATACCAAATAATTCAATTACAACAATAAGGATTTTACATTTAACCATTAGGGAGGTGACATGCATTTCCAGCTGGCGATTCAAACCAATTACAAGCCCACTTCACTGCAATAAAGCATCTGATAATAATAATAATAATAATAATGATAATTAATAATAATAATAATAATAATAATGATAATTAATAATAATAATAATAATAATAATGATAATTAATAATGATAATAATAATAATAATGATAATAATAATGACGATAATAATAATAATGATAATTAATAATAATAATTCTTTCTACGATAAGCACAAGGCAGCAACGTTGAAAGGAGGGGCAAGCTCATTGTATAAACCTCACTACATGACTGGTATTCTATTGAAATGCATAGCTGACCTTGGTGGGATTTGAACTTAAAATGTAAACTACCAATACAAATACTGTAAGGCATTTTTTCCTGATAACTCCAGTGATTCTGCTAGTTTCACTAATAATAATAATAATCCTTTCTACTAAAGGCACAAGGCCTGAAATTTGGGGGAAGGGTGCTATTCAATTGCATTGACCCCTGTACATAACCGGTACTTAATTTATTGACCCCCCCACCCTGAAAGGATGAAAATCGAAGTCAACCTTGGTGGAATTTGAACCCAGAACATAAAGACGGACGAAATGGCGCTAAATATTTTGCTTGGCAGGCTAACGATTCTGCCAGCTCACCACCTTGAATAATAATAATAATAATAATAATAATAATAATAATAATAATAATAATTCTGTAGTCATTATTTATTAATTAATATTATAATTTTTTCTATTTTTTTTTTCAAACTATTTCATGTGATTATCTGAAGATGATATTGCTTAAACCACCACCAATAATAATAATAATCTTTTCTACTATAGACACAAGGCCTGAAATTTGGGGGGGAGGGAATGAGTCAATTATATCGATCTCAGTGCGTAACTGGTACTTAATTTATCAACCCCGAAAGAAAAGGCAAAGTCATCTGCTGTGAAATTTGAACTCAGAATGTAAAGACAGATGAACTACCGCTAAGCATTTCACCCGGCGTGCTAATGTTTCTGCCAGCTTACTGCCTTGAATAATAATAATAATTCTGTATTCATTATTTATTAATTAATATTATAATTAAAAAAAATTTTTTAATAAAATTATTTCGTGTTATTATCTAAATATAATATTGCTTAAACCACCATCAATAATAATAATAATAATGGTTTTAAATTTTGGCACAAGGCCTGTAATTTTAAGGAAAGGAATTAGATGATTACATTGACCCCAGTACTTGACTGGCACCTAATTTATTGAACCCCCTCCCCGCCTAAAAAAAAAAATCAAAGGCTAAGTTTACCATGGCAGGATTTGAACACAGTACAATAAAGAGTTGGATAAATATTTGTCTGATGAACTAAAGATTCTACTGAAACACATGTACTCTGAAATTTGAGGGAAGGGGTTAAACAGTACTTGGGTGGGTTACATCAAGTACTGGTACTTTATTTTATCGAGCCCAGAAGGATGAGAGGCAAAGTTGACCTAGGCAGGATTTGAACACAGAATGTAAAAAGGCGCAGGTGTAACTGAGTGGTAAGAAACTTGCTTCCCAACCACATGGTTCTGGGTTCAGTACCGTGTGGCACCTTGGGTAAGTGTCTTCTACAACAGCCTTGGGCTGACCAAAGAATCGTGAGTAGATTTAGTGGATGGAAACTGAAAGAAGCCCATCATATGTGTGTGTGTGTCCCTCACCAACCGGTGTAGGTGTGTTTACGTCCCTGTAACTTAGTGGTTTGGCAAAAGAGATCGATAGAATAAGCAGCAGGCTTCAAAAAAGTATATACTGGGGTCAATTCGTTTGACTAAAATTTCTCAAGGCGCTGCCCCAGTGTGGCCACAAACTAATGACTAAAACAAGTAAAAGAAGGAAGCAAAAAGCTAAAAGGATAGGATTATAATACCACAAGGTATTTTCCCATAAAAATCTGATAATATTTGACTAGGCACAAAGTGTCTATCTTTCAGGGGAAGGAAATGATGTGAAAAAAAGAGCACATTTTTCTCAAAGACAACCAAAGGGGTCAGGGAAGTGAAATTATGTTGACCGAGAATCAGGACCATAAAAAAGTGGGATTCTGGTTCCATGCTGAAATCCCCCAAATTTTACCCCTCCACCCTATGGTGGTGGTGATTTCTCCCAGGTTAAAAACTGTTGTTCTTGAAGAAAACAGAAGTGGTGGGGGAGAGACTGGTGGAATGGAAGTGTTGTTACTTGATAAGTTCATAGGAGCAGAGGCTGTTATAGTAGTGTTGCGAGATACATAGAGTGGACATAGAATATTAATAAATCAATGTTTATAGTATAAAGTGGCTGAGCAGAGGTTGTTATTGTTGCTGTTGTTGTGGGGTTTTTAGCCTGAGGTCAGTCTTCATCAAATAGATTTATGATCAAAAGATAATCCACTAGTGACCATCCTACATATTTTTTTCCAGGCTCGTCTATCCAAAACTATATCCTTATCCAAAGTAACATAGCCTTTTATTTCTTTAAGATGGTAGGCTGATATGAGGCAGATTTGGCTGCTGTTTCTAACATGGTGGATGACTTCGTTTTGTGGGAAGTAGGGATTATAATAGAAAAAAAAAAAGGATGTTAATGGTCAGGATATGGAATTGTGTGTGTATGTGTATACATGTCTGTGAGAATGATTATGATTTCTTTTATTTACTTTGAACTTGTCAATTCAATTGATTTTATCAAAAAAAAAAAAAAAGCTGTTTTCAGAAAAAATATCTTTTTATAATTAATTATTCATCCAAAGAAGATAAAAAACGTAATTTATAAAAAAATAACTAAATGCAATGAATACCACCCTGATCATATAAAGGTGTGTCTTTGGGTGGAAGGTGGGTAGCAGGTCACGAACTGACATTAAAAGTTTGTCCTTACTAAGATTCATCATCATCATCATCATCATTGTTTAACGTCTGCTTTCCATGCTAGCATGGGTTGGATGATTTGACTGAGGACTGGTGAACCAGATGGCTGCACCAGGCTCCAATCTGATCTGGCGACCACTCTGAGAGTGTAGTGGGTGCTTTTACGTGTCACCAGCATGAGGGCCAGTCCAGCGGCACTGGCAACGACCTCGCTTGAAACTTTTTTATCACATGCTGCTGGCACAAGTGCCAGTAAGGCGACGCTGGTAACAATCATGTTTGAATGGTGCTTTTTATGTTCCACTGGCACAGAAGCCAGTCAGCTGCTCTGGCAGCGATCACGCTCGGATGGTGCTTTTAGTGCTCCACTGGCATGGGTGCCATGTTTACTTTCTGAATAATAAAAAAGTCATATGAAATTTGGGGGTTTTGCCCCAAATTAGAATGTTCTTGTGAAAATACGTAATCCTTTTGGTTGATTTCCTTAAAAGAATAATAAAATAGATCAGTTGTGCTGCATCCAAGGTGGAAGCCACACTGTGCTCCAGCTTGGGATCAACAATTCCCCTACATCTCTTTTCCAGACACTAATGTATACTAGGGATGCTTAATGCGACAATTCCTCATAATTAGAGCCACCTCTCCTGTCTCCTGTTTTTTAAAAAAAAAATTTAGGATTATCACCTCAGATTATCATCTCATCTCAGATTGTGATTACTTTGGTGTCCTTCCAGATCCACTGGCATATGTGAGCAACTACTTCTCTGCATTGAGAGGTCACAGCTCTGGAACTGAGGACCTGTGATTAGAATGTTGCAAGAAAGAATCACAAGATGAATTCTTCAAGCCATGTTAATCAGAAGGAGACAAAAGGGTAGACCAATAACAAGATGGTTTGATAATAAATCACAGTATCAGCTGGTCATGCTTGGTAATTCAGTTGGAAAGTGTAATGATGGTTGCTGCTGATAGGGCCCTATGAGGAAGGCACCTGAGGATCCTACCCCTGCAACCCTTTCAGGAATAGTGGGCGGAGGAGATGGATGGATGGTTGAGAAATAAAATAAAAGTACAAAATAATGGACCAAGTAATTAAACTGCTTGATTACACTTATATACCAGAGTAAACCAAGTTAAGGAAAATACAAGAATCTGCAGAAATTAACGAGGATTTATGTTGGTAAAAGACAATTAATAAAATTAGTAAAACAGTCAATTACTCACGCCATGAAAAGAAGTGAGGTTAACCCTTTAACAATCAGACTGCTCTATCAAATGTAATGTTTATTTATTTACTATGTTTTGAATTAATCATGGATTATCTCATGAGATCATCATCGTTTAACGTCCGCTTTCCATGCTAGCATGGGTTGGACGATTTGACTGAGGGCTGGCGAACCAGATGGCTGCACCAGGCTTCAATCTGATCTGGCAGAGTTTCTACAGCTGGATGCCCTTCCTAACGCCAACCACTCCAAGAGTGTAGTGGGTGCTTTTACGTGTCACTGGCACGGGACCAGTCAGGTGGTACTGGCAACGACCTTGCTCGAATCTTTTTACACATGCCATCGGCATGGAGGCCAGTTAGCCGCTCTGGCAACGATCACACTCGGATGGTGCTCTTAACACCCTACTAGCACGGGGCTCAAGTGCCAGTAAGGTGACGCTGGTAATGATCACACTCGAATGGTGCCTTTTATGTGCCACTGGCACAGAAGCCATTTAGCCGTTCTGTCAACAATCATACTCGTATGATGCTCTTTGCACCCTGCTAGCACGGATGCCAGTCATCAAATTTGATTAATAGTGTGATTATATATTTTTTGAATGATATTGTAGGATAGGTGTGAGAGGCTGGATCTGGTCAGTTTGAACATTAAACAGGTAGAATATTTCGGCTGAATATGACATGTTTAAATACTAAAAGGTTAAACATTTTAGGCAGAACTCTGTTTTACACCAGTTTTTCCATGCTAAGTCAGTCCTTATTAAGCAAGTTCTTGATCCAGCCATGACTCTACCTAAAAACATTTGATTTGGAAACAAACATTTTAACCACATAACCATGGCTGTACCATTTTCAAAGAAAAATGTTCTTCCAACATAACATTAGATTCTACTTGGATTTCAAGAAACTCTAACATCAATAATGGTTTCAAATTTTGGAACAAGGTCAGCAATTTGAGGGGAGGGGCTAAGTCAAATGCTTCAAACAAAGTGGATCAACTGGTACTTATTTTATCGACCCCAAAAGAATGAAAAGCAAAGTCAACCATGACAGAATCTGAACTCAGAATTTAGCAATAGGTGAAACACCACTAAGCACCCCATCCAGCTTGCTAACGATTCTGCCAGCTCACTGCCTTAAACTCTAACATCATTAACACCAGCATCAACACCACCACTACCACATGCACCCTTAACATTTCTGCCACTGTCATCAATATCGACCCTTTGCCTGTGTATCACATGTGATGCACAGAACATATTTCTATGGAGTTTACACATCATAATTGATACACATCCCCAATTATTTTGACCCTTTAGCATTTAAACTGGCCATCTCCTACCTGAATATTTTACCTGTTTTATGTTCAAACCAGCCAGATCTCGCCTCTTGCACCTACCTTACAATGTCATTCTAAAAACCAAACGACCACACCATCAAAATCTCAAAGCTCCGAGATAATTCAAGATTAATTCAAGACAACGTGAATAAATAAGAATTACATTTGACAGAATAACCTGAATGCTAATTGGTTAAACGAGCAGAATAATTATAATTTCAAGACTGAATAATGTCTGCAAACAATTTTGTTAGGTTTGTTGCGATGCAATTCAGTTCTTGAATGATAATGATTTATTTATATTCATATGCATTTTTATATTGCTTGGGTGTGGTTTGCTTTTGTGGGCCTTTTTAAAAATTTACTTTCCTACTCATTTAACCTAACAGAGTCAAAAGAAAGCTTAGAATACGGTATTATCCTAAATTATTTATATTACTAGTTAGCAATCTAAGGCAAATGTATCGTGTGACCTAGTCTTCATTAACTTAACACTTATTTCTTTATTGCCCACAAGGGGCTAAACATAGAGGGACAAACAAGTACAGACAAAGGGATTGAGTTGATTACGTCGACCCCAGTGTGTAACTGGTACTTATTTAATCGATCCTGAAAAGATGAAAGGCAAAGTCGACCTCGGTGGAATTTGAACTCAGAACATAACGGCAGATGAAATACCATTAGGCATTTCTGAAGATTAGTATTTAACCATTGCCTGTCCTGTGTATCGCATGTGATACTCAAGATATATTTCCCTGGCATCAGATACGATACACATTCCCGGCATTTTTTCAACCACCAGAGTAACTTATGAAAGGAAAGCTTTTATTATTCAGAATGTATAAAACAAGGATTAACTATAAAAAAAAAAAGCATGGGCATTTAGGATACACTTGTGAAAATAATTTGGAGAGGCAAGGGGTTAACACCTAATAATGGTTTCAAATTTTGGCACAAGGCCAACAATTTTAAGGGAAGGGAAGGGAAGTGCTCAACTGGTCCTTATTTTATTGACCCCAAAAGGATGAAAGGCAAAATTGACTTCGGTGGAATTTGAACCCAGAATATAAAGATGGACGTCATACAAATAAGCATTTTGCCGGGCGTGCTAACTACTCTGCCAGCTTGCCTAATATTAAAATCATGAATATATATTTTTTAAAAAAAGTGAATAAATATAAGTTGAATGATTTTAATTTCATCAAAAAGGTATTTTTTTTAATGTCAATAAATTGAAAACAATGAAAACAGCTTGGAAAACATCTAAATTTCAAATTCTAAATTTTAAGAATTTGTATTCTAATATTGCTGAGGGGAGTATGTGGAGAGGAGAGGGAATAATTCTTTTTTAATAAAAATTACAAAATACAAAATTTGTACCATAAATATCTTAGTTCAAATGCACACTTTCGTAAAAATGTAAAATAAATTAATTTTTGTACAATGAATTCATTTTTTTATGAAGAATTTTTGCTACAAATTCAAAAATTTTTTTTTTGTTAGATTCATTTACACACACACACACACACACACACACACACAAATGAAAAAAAATAGATTCAGAGAATCAAATGTAACTCACAGTAAGCACTCCAGCTAGTGTTTGGCTATCAGGTAACATAGTAATTAAATTTAAGTTTTTAAGTTTATAATGCAAGTTAATGTTACTTTGCACCTGAAAATCCAAGAAATGCAACTGGAGTGTAAAGATAATTTAAAAATCAGAAGTGAGAGATGGGAAAGTATTTATTCCATATAAATAAAGACACTTTGACTATCACTTTTCCTGAATTTTGATTGATTACATATGAGTGATATGAGTGAGTGTGTGTGTGATTGATGTAGGATTAGTTCAAAACAACATGAATACATAAGCATTACATTTGATAGACTAATTTTAATGCTAAAAGGTTAATTATAAAGATTTCATTCTTAAAAAAGAAAATAGATATATATTTATATATATATGAAACATTTTGTAACCAGGCATCAGCATTATTTTCTTTACACAAATAAAAAGTAAATTCTTTAAAATGTATTCAAATGTTTAAAGAAATATAGCAACCAATAATGTTTAACAAATATAATTTTTTTCCAGTAACATTGGTCTGATTCGTCCTTAGTCGAAAGACACCTGTTGTTAATGTCCTGTTATTTGCATTTGTATTTGTGTACCATTTCTCCATTTTTTTTCCATCCTTGTTTTTGTATACATTCGCTGCTTTCTTCCAAGGAATCTAGTGCACTTTGCTTAGTTTTTCCTTGGGGCTGGCCAGATTGGAGCAATCTCGAGTATAACCAGCTGAAATTGCAAAGATAATCTGGAACTCGACTGAGGAAAGAAAACTCCGAATGACCCGTCCTTGTTTTTTCTTGTTCCTTTTTTGTATCATCTATCTGGATGTTTTGCGTTCTTGTCCCATTTTTGTATTCCTTTATATATATATATATATATATATATATATATATACACACACACACACACACACACACATACATACATACATACACACACATACATGTATGCAAACCTTTGACTGCTTATTTTTTTTTAGGTACATTAATTAATATTTGGGCATTATCACCTTGGTTGCAAAATTAAAAAAATATGAAAATTAGTAATATGAATTAATAATGTAATATAAAAATTTATAATATTTAAAAATTGAATTTTCATACATTAAAAACAAATGTTATGACAATCAGCATCATTTCTTAACGACTTCCATTCCTCTCAGCATGCTTTTGGTAAATCCCTAATTGACAACTGCCATAATTAAAGGGTTAAGAGATTAAAAGATTGACAAGTTATGAAACGTGAAATGATCTCAGTTTGTTGTATAAACAAAATAAATACAAATATAATTTTTGTTTACAAAAGAACCTCTTTTGTTTACAAATTGTTATCGTATAGATTTATCTCTAATAAAAATACATTTCATTTTTCTTATTAAATTTGACAATTGCGAGATGGAAGATACATTTTTTCCTTTTTTTTTTAATTTTTTATTCAGAGCTTACAATTAGATCAAAATAAATTGTAACAGCAAGTTCCTTTCTTTCCATTTATAAAGAAAATAGATCAGACAATTTAAAATGAAATGGAAATACATGTGTACATGTATATATTGGTGTGTCTGTTCAGGAATATCCATCTGTGTGTGTGTGTGCACCTCCATGTGATCATAAAACATGTGGCAAAGATGTACTGATATTTCAAACCAAGTTATACATGTCAGTATATTACATTAAAAGTGAGCTTAAAGACTATTAATTTGATTTCAGAGGAAATTGAAAATTAATTTTTATAATTAGCAAATCTAGCTGGATTTATTACTCAGTTTAAACAACAACAGAGAAATGTTATTATATAAATGCAATTTGTTAGTCTGTTGGGTCTGTTTGATATTTTTAAATTGCTGTCAGACAATTCTTTTAAGGCCAAAAGCTTTTCGTCCATCTCTGAGCATATCCAATACCTATAAATGCAACAATTTCAGAGAGGAGAATTACATAGAGAGAGAGAGTGGGGAGAGAAGAGGGAGAGAGGGGGAGGGCAAAAAGGTAATGAGGGGGGAGAGAAGGAGAGAGGAGAGAGAGCAAAAAGGTAATGAGGGGGAGCGCAAAAAAGTAATGAGGGGGGAGGGGGGAGACCAAAAAGATAATGAGGGGGAGAGCAAAAAGGTAATGGGGAGAGAAGAGTAAGGGGGCATGTAAAAAAGTAATGAGGGGAAGAGGAGAGAGGGTTAGAGTAAAAAGGTAATGAAAGAGAGGAGAATGAAAGAGATAGACGAGAGAGAGGGGAGAGGAGAAGGAGAGAGAGGGAGAGCCTTATTGTTTAAACAGATGATCAAAAGCATTCAAGTCCTGTCCCTACCACCTTTGTTTTAGCAGTCTGTAAGCGTATTATTACCTAATGTCTCCTTCCTCATTTCAGGCAATAGGTTAGGATTTAAGGGACACTTGGTTTTTATTGAAACTTCTTAAGCTCAAGGGCCTAGGGAACCTCTCTAACACAGAGACAGAGAGAGAGAGAGAAATGGGGGAAGCAAAGTATTTTGATTGATATAACATGGAAGTCTGTGACTATATGTTGCCAATTTCAAGAATGTTTCTGATATATAATTGATAGTTTAATGAAGAATGAGAGAAATATGATTGTATTTTATTTAATGAAAATATAACATCCCATGATATCTGAATGCCAATAGTATCCACTTACAGTTTGGGGTCACCTTGAGCAAGATAAAATTTTAACCCTTATCCCAACACTCTCTAAAGCACTAAGTATGATCTAGATATAAATTCTTTTAGCATTTAAACTGGCTGGTTCAAGCCTGTTTTATGTTCTGCCAGATCTGACCTCTTGCACCTAACTGACAATGTCTTGCTAAAAACATAAATTCCATCAAAATCTAGAAGCTATGAGATAATCCATGATTAATTCAAAAGAATGTAAATAAATAAAAATTTGACATTTGAGAGCATGTTCCAGAGATATATGTGTTCTGAATGCTAACGGACATATGTATGTTCTAGAACTATCCAATTCAAGAAAAGATTTTTTTGCTTGAAAATAAACCCAATGTTCTCTAATTCCGAAACAGGAAAAACACAACATTGCTTGCTTTAAAGTCTTGAAACTAGAAGCATTTCCAGAAAGAAATCTGAAATTATCATTTTTCAAGGGCAGTCATTTAAATCTTAGTTTTCTATTTCAACCCTTTCGTTACCAACCCGGCTGAAACTGACTCTGGCTCTGTAGTACACATGTCTTGTTTTCATAAGTTTTGAATTAAAATCTTCTACCAAACCTTAGTCACAATTTATGTTCCTGACAATAGCTTAATGATAACTGAATTATTTTACTAAATTCTTTGTTATATTTAAAGTAATTGAAAGAAACACAGAGCATCTCAAAATAAATACAGTAACGAAAGGGTTAATGTCACACTCCCAGCATCATCATCATTAAGTATAAATAAATTTGATAATTAGTATAATTAAATTTGATATTCTATGCTATCTAATTCATAAGGTATTAAGTCTGTTTCTGTATAAGCGCAACAGAAGCACAGTTGATTGATTTGATCATATGGAATTATAACCGAAGGGATGAAAATATATTCTTTTCTACTCTAGGCACAAGGCCTGAAATATTTGGGTGAGGAAGCCAGTCAATTGGATCGACCCCAGTATGCAACTGGCACTTAATTTATTGACCCTGAAAGGATGAAAGGCAAAGTTGACCTCAGCGGAATTTGAACTCAGAACGTAACGGCAGACGAAATACCTATTTCTTTGCTACCCACAAGGGGCTAAACACAGAGAGGACAAACGGATTAAGTCGATTATATCGATCCCAGTGGGTAACTGGTACTTAATTTATCGACCCCGAAAGGATGAAAGGCAAAGTCGACCTCAGCGGAATTTGAACTCAGAATGTAGTGGCAGATGAAATACAGCTAAGCATTTCGCCCGGTGTACTAACGTTTCTACCAGCTCGCCGCCTTAAAGATGAAATACCGCTAAGCATTTTGCCTGGCATGCTAATGTTTCTACCAGTTTTCCGCCTTTCAAGATTTAAATATTAATTTGCTCAAGACGGCCCTCAAACTGTAGACAGGCTCTTAACATTATACATTATGAGATGTTGCTTTTTTACTCAATAAAATACAATAAAATAAATTCATGTTTATCTTATCCTTGATTAAATTATCAGTATCAAATCAACAATACTTTTCAGGGATTGACAAGATACTATAGTCACTTGAGAGAAGCTCCCTAGGCTATTTAACACACAGATTCATAGAATTGACATGAACACATTACCAGATATCCTGAACACAAGAATTATTGATAAAATACTAAAATGGTTAACAAAGTTGCGATCAAGGTAAGGAACTTGCTGACAGGAAATGAAAATGGTAAGTTATAAATTCTTATGAAGCTACAAGATTGTTTTCGCTTCTTGGAAAATGGGTTTATTAAAACGTCAATGAAGAATTTTGGATAGAACAAGAGATTTAGAGCATGGCAGTAGGTTTCTTGACATGTTCTCAAAATAAACAGCAGAATTCTTGAAAAAGGCAGTAAATTTTTTGACAAACCAGATCTTGAAGATAGTCAAAGTTTGTTGACGATACTGAGTTTCTCGATAAATTTGACAAAAGTTGAGAATTATTAAAATGTTATAATCTTTTCAAAATTAAGAATAGATTGTAAAAAATTATATATCTTATAATTAAGGAGAAAATATAGAAATAATTTTGTTGTTTAGCAATGAAGAATTTCTTTATTTTAACTGATGATCATATAGAAAAATAATAACATAGTTAGAGTTAGCAAATATATATATATATATATATATATATACATATGTATATATATATTTTGAAATTGTTTTCTCCTTTTCATTTACAGGATATAATCTGATTAATTTCAAATATCAAAAGGTTTAAGTGATTATAGAGAATTAAAATTATCAGTACATCAAAGGTTAATGGGGAATAAAAAGACAATATTTAAACATTTTCGCATTCCTAGCAAAATATATGCATGGAAATATTGATATCTCCAAAAGAATAGGATAGAAAATTCAAGGGAAATAACTCAGTGTGTTATATGCGCCTATGTCAAAATAGTCAAACCGAGACTTTCATATACAATATAGGCTTAAACAATGATATAGATATATAATATTTAAGGTTAAAGATGTGGAGGTATTAAAAAGAATGTTTATAAAATAGTTGAGAAATATTAACTAGTAATGGACATATAAAAACTACCTTGTCCCGTTGGCCAAGGCGTAAAACTGGGATAAAAAATAAACTGAACAGTTGTCTGCCCCTGTTAAAGAAATTGAAGAAAATGTAAATTATTATGTTTTAAAAAAATAAATAAAATATATTTTATTACAAAAATCCTGAAAATAAAATAGGTAATTCTTTGAAAGTCTAGCTCGAAATATTTACATTTTTTGACCTTTCTCAGTTACTTTTATATGTTTTTGTTCTTTATTCTTTAATACAGTTTGTCAACTTGAAAATCTTATTTTGTTTATTATTGTGACAATATCACAGCAACCTACTCTGAAATATCCATTAATGTAATTGAAGACTCGATTTACAGATGAAGAATTTTTAAATTTCCTCAAATATAATAAGAGTGAAGAAAGGGTTATGTTAAATTTTGTTTTGGTTTGAATAGCATGGCCAGATAAATAATAAACTCCCTAAAATTTGTCATTTGTCAAAAATGATAGAGAACCTTTGCAAAGAATTATTTGAATTGCATGGAAAATATGATTGATCTTTACAATCATCCTCATCGTCACCATATCATCATCATCATCATCATCCATATCAACACCCATTATTAGCATTTTCCATCCAAAACAGAAGAATCAAGTTATACAGAAATACAAGTAACAAGTTGGCATTGTTAATTAATATAATAAAATGATTAATTTTGTGCTTTCTTCACAACATATTTTACTTTTGGAAAGAAGAACTTTTCTTTCATCTCCAAATTAAATGAATATTGTAACCAAAGTACCCAACCTGTTCATGTGGTCACACTAACACCACCACCTTGTTGTGTGTCTTTTTGTATAACTCGGTTATTCATCGTTTGCTACTTTAAGCTTTTTATTCAATCCCTTAATTGCTTGTTAATTCAAATGGTTTTATACTCACTCTCGAATTATGCTTACATCATTGTAAAATATTATGAATTGTAAATTAAATAATTTTAACACTGAAAGAAAATATCCACTTGTATGTCTGTCTCTCTGTCTGGTTAGTCAAGATAGTTTAGTTTGAACCATCAAGTTAGTAAGTATAAATTATTTTAGTTTAGTTATTAGGTTTTAAATCCTGTCACGGTTGATACTAGTTGTTCCTAAAAGTCTGGGATTTCAAAAATCCAGTATATATCAGGACATAAAAGATGTCCTTCTCCAATTTTTGGCAGATTCTAATATAAGACAAGCAACAGAGTCATATTCATTAAGGTATTGGTCAAGCAGGCAGGTTTGACCATGTACTAGTGGCACTAGGGAGGTGTTAGAGGTCAGTATATGAAATTGGTATTAAGGTAAGTTCATCTGAAGCCTGCTAGTACAGAAACAAACATATCTATACATAAGACGATGATGATGATGATATTCATGATTACGTAGTACTGTGGTGATTAAACAAAAAAAAATAATAATAACACACTTAAATAAACATAAGCAGGTGTTTGAGAATAAAATTAAATAAAATAACTTTCATTTCAAATATTTGCAGCTGAGGCTTTGCACATTAAAATTGCCTTCAATGCATGAAGAAATATTTTATAGTTTACTATCAGCTTGATTTACTAATTAGCATTGTCTCGACATTAAAATATAAGGTGTTTGAGCGTAATATTTTTCATTAGGGCAGAACAAGTTTTAGAGTTGAAGAGGATTATCTCCCCTTAAACTGTTAGTCTAACGTCTTGCATGGCGGCGTTGTCTGTTCGGTTACATTTTTATGCTAATGATGTAGATTATAAATTGATTATAGTTTTCTTTACTACCCACAAGGGGAACAACACGGACAGACAAAGGGATTAAGTCGATTACATCGACCCCAGTGCGTAACTGGTACTTAATTTATCGACCCTGAAAGGATGAAAGGCAAAGTCGACCTCAGCGGAATTTGAACTCAGAACGTAAACACAGACGAAATACCGCTAAGCATTTCGCCCGGCGTGCTAACGTTTCTGCCAGCTCGCCGCCTTCATTGTAAATTGATTATACACAGAATAACTAAAGCCTCATGGATATGTTAAAACTGAGTGCTAAATAATAACAGATGTAGACAATAAGCATAAGGCCAATAAGACTAGGTCTAAGATCATCCTATAGAAAGGGACGAGCTGTAGACTGCATAAACCAGTGGTTCTCTACCGGGGTACAGATAAGGTTTTGCTGTTGAAATTTATGTACAATAAATTGGTTATAGCTCTACAATTCTCAAAATAGTTTAATTTTTTAAAATACAATTCCTAATAATTTTTAATTAGAAAAATACAGTAAGATTTTTTTTTATATACAGTGAATGGCTATAGAGAGCCAGAAGGGTGAAATAGAGATTGAAGGGGTCCATAGGGGGGAATAAATGGTGGAGAGCCATTGGCAAAGATCTTTCAACCACATTAAATAAAGTCCAGAAAATTTTTATTGTATTACAAAAAAAATAACCCCCACCCCTAATTTATTAGTATATTTGCTGATTGCTTCATGTTTTGTGTGTGTGTGTGTGCATGTGAATGTGTGTATATTTTTCTTCATATAACCACAACATCCATATTCCATCATAGAAGCATTCAAATATCATACATTCTGGCTCAGTATAGTTACTGAGCAGAACTGACTTGTTTCTGGAATGGCAAGTTCAGAATATATTAGTTTCCATTGCATATCCTGATATATGTCTGGATAGATTCCTTCAAAGAATACCAGATAAGCCACCCATAATTGGATACAACTCACCCAACAAGAACTCACTACTTGAACAAAACTTGACTTAAACAGGATTCGAATAATCCTATCAGGTGGTGCTATTAAGTTAGACACGGCCTGGACCAATCTTTGGTCGAAACATATCTAAGTTTATCTAAGTTTATGTTAGCTAGAAAATAAATTTAGTTGACTATTAAAAGTAGAACCAACCAGTTCTAAATTTAGGTTACAAATCTCTCTATATATAAAGCTGAAGTTGTCTGTGTGTGGCAGGTTTTGTAGCCTTCAATTAACACTATCTCCTCCAAGACCCTGTGGCGCAAGTTGACCAAAGTTGAGAGTATGATAGAAGAAGGCTTGCTCTTTCTTCTGTAGAGGAAAAAATTCAAATCGGACCATGTTAACACCAAAAATTATTACATCAAAAAGGTGCTTTTTTTCTATGAAAATCCCTATTTTTTACAATTTTTTGACTGCTGTGTCGCAATTTTTCTGTGTATTTCAACCAGAAAAATGTTCACTTAAAGAGAATAACAAGCTACATAATGCAAAATTTTTACTTTCCAAAAATTCCAATTCTAAAGGGTCGAAACAAACCCGAGCAATGCCGGGTGATACTGCTAGTAGAATATAAAAAGAAATGGAGTAGTAGACTTTGGTTGATAATATTCTTCAATTATAGATAAGTTTTAATAAGGACGAAACATATGAAGGTTTATAGTTACATTACAACAAACCAGAATGTACTAATAGCCATACATATAGCTTGATATGTTACTGAGAAAATAAATTAGGTTAACTATTAAAATAACTGAAGAACTATCTAGAACAGCATTTCTCAACCGGGGTTCCGCAAGAAAGAGTGAGATAAGCTAATGCCAATTTCATGATCGTAATATTACTATACATGCACAACATATTGGTTATTGTAATATTGTAATATAGACATCATCCAATCTAACCTATTATGTTATCAAGAAATTTAACCATATATATATGTATAAAACCACATATATGTATATGTGCATATACACAAAGGCGTAATGGCCCAGATTTAGGACAGTGGACTCATGGTCATAGGATCGTGGTTTTGATTCCCAGACCAGATATTGTGAGTGTTTATTGTGGTCAATGAGGAGGGTAGTACCAATAGTAATTGGTGCACTTGGAAGCATCAGCACCTAACTACCATCATGGTTCAAAAAGATTGGTACAAATGCAAAGGTGGAACACCTACAAAAATCAGCATTGCTTGGAACTGCAAGAATTCTTTGCAGGGTTCTTGAAGCATGACCTGTAAACAAGTGTCACCTTAGTCTGCTGGCTGTGGACAGCGGACACTTTCCATCATACCCAGCAAAATAAACTGTGAGTTTTCATCAAAATAATAATAATAAAATAACAATAATAGGCGGAGGAGCGGCTCTGTGGTAAGTAGCTTGCTTACCAACCACATGGTTCCGGGTTCAGTCCCACTGCGTGGCACTTTGGGCAAGTGTTTTCCACTATAGCCTCGGGTCGACCAAAGCCTTGTGAGTGGATTTGGTGGATGGAAACTGAAAGAAGCCTGTCGTATATATGTATATATATGTGTGTGTCTATGTTTGTGTGTCTGTGTTTGTACCCCCAACATCGCTTGACAGCCGAAGCTGGTGCGTTTACGTCGCAGTAAATTAGCAGTTTGGCAAAAGAGACTGATAGAATAAGTACTAGGCTTACAAAGAATAAGTCCTAGGGTCGATTTGCTCGACTAAAGGCGGTGCTCCAGCATGACCATAGTCAAATGACTGAAACAAGTAAAATAGTAATAATAATTACTATTATTATTGTTGATGTTGTTATTAATATTCTGTTTTAATTAATAACTAATACTACTTTAAAGAATTCTTTTTAATCAAGGTAATTAAATGATTCAAAATAAGGACAATGATAGTCCTAGCATGAAGCAGGCTTATGACAGACAAACTATAAAGATTGCTGATTGGTTGTGTACTTCAGGGGTACGACAAAACATGTATTACTATTAAGAACTACAACTCATGTCACTGTACCTGTTTTTACAAAAAGCAATTTCCAGAAAAAACTCTATACACACCATTTGGTCAAAGCTGGACTTTCTTGTATACATCAAACTTTAATATCCTTTGTGTGTATATGTGTGTGTGTGCGCAAGTATATATCTGTCTATCTGTATGTATGTGTGTATATATATAGATGTGTGTGTGTGTGTTCTGTTTAGGTAAGATCAACAAAATAGTACTCCATCCAGTGAGAGATAAATACCATTTATTCATACTGTGTACATCATTTAATGTACACAGCATGAATAGACAATGTGGTCAGGGCCTGAAGATTGCTTGGAGACACAAGACATTATAAAAATATGCCTAGACCCCTAGACCTGCATCTCCAAAGCGAGAAACTATTGGTAGCTTGTATCTTTATACTGTGTACATTAAATGATATATATATATATATATATAATAATAATTATTATTATTATTATTTGAGGGAATATTATTCCTAACTTACAGGGAAAAATACAATTTAGAAATACTAAATCAAATTTCCCCAAATATAATGTATATATATATAAAAATTAGAAAAACCACCTTTTATCAATTCAAAATTTACTTAATCATCGGTACATTATTGTTATTTTAATTTTAATATTTCTATTATATGTAATTTTCTAGATGGTGTAATTTAATTGTTCATTTTGAATTGATAAAAGGTGATTTTTCTAATTTATATATATATATATATATGTATATACATATATGCATGTACATATATATACATACATATATATATATATATGTAGGTCCCGGGTTGAGTCGGGGTTAACCACAGTAAATAAGGTACTCAATACATAGCAGAGTAAATTAATTTATTTTATAGAAGGAGCTTCTACAGGACTAGAACTGTTTCATTCAAAAGAAATCATCAGAAATCATCAGCTTCCTGATGATTTCTTTTGAATGAAACAGCTCTAGTCCTGTAGAAGCTCCTTCTATAAAATATATATATATATATATATATATATATAAAAGTTGAGTTGTGGGGTATCGCACGAGTGGGATTATATAAGAAAAAAGGTTTGAAAATGCAATTTAAACGATGTTTATTTACTTAACCGGTTTCACTCTTTGGTAAAAGATTGTCAAAAGTAACATTAAAAGTAACATTGAATAATATGGGTTCAAAAAAGTTTTTTACATGATTATCACATTGAATATTATGCATTCAAAAAAGTTTTTTACATAATTGTCACATTGGATATTATGAATTCAAAAATGTTTTTTTATACATAATTGTCACATTACATGTATAAATATAGTGTTTGGTAACAGAGAAGTTCAATAGTGTGATGAGAATATTTGGAAAAATTGGCAGAAAAGGATAAAACAAATATATTATTGGAAATTTGGTTGCGTTAATTATTGGTTGTCGCAAATTGTCACATTACATGTATATATATATACAATCTTTGGTATATATATACACACAGTCTTTTGCCAGCAAAAATTAAAATGGATTTTTTATACATCTCAGAATATTTTAAGTTGAAGGCGAGAATACATTTTTACTGACCTGTTTGTTTTAGCAGAAAGGTTGAAATGAGAGAAAAAAAGATATGTACCCAGTGTGGTGTATACTTCCCCTTCAAGTATCAATGGTTTTGGGGTTATCAGGAGGTTAGTATGTGGGTGTGAATAGATGTGTCCTTGCCTGCTGGTCAGACAACGTCTGTTTGTCACACACATATATATACACACACACACACACATAACAACACACACACACACACACACATAGTATACAAACACACACCACATACACACAACACACACACACAGAATACACACACACACATACACAACGCACCCACATATATAATATATACACACAGCACACAAATATAACATGTATTTATATATAATATACACACATATATAACACACATACACACACACACACACACACACACACACACACACAACACACGCACACATACATACATAATATAAATATCACACAAATACACCTAGCATATATATACACATACAATACACACATACAGCATGTATACAATACACATACACAATATATGCTTGCAATATACGTACGCAATACATACATATAACATATATATATATAGACAATGTATATACATATATACATGTATACATATAAATAGTGTTTACATACACATACATAGATATACCACATATACACACAATATACATACATACAATGCATACACATACACGTACGCATACATATAATATATATAAACACATACACACACATAACATACATACACAATGTATACATATATATACACGCGATGCATATACATGTATTCATGCACATATAGCACACCTACAATATACATATATACAATGCACACATACACACACATATATCCACTTAATTGTACACATACATATACAATACACATACATACAATATACATATACACAATGCGCATGCAAATAATGCACATGCCTATACACACACAAACATGCAAATAAATATACACACACACACATATATGCACATATATATATATATATATACATGTACATACATACATACATGCGCATACATATATTATTTTTCCACACACATACACACACATATATATATAAAAAATTCACACACACACCCACACACACAAATTACAAACCTATAGCGTACACACTCAAATATATCTCTACATACCGCACACACACACAAACAATGTACTCACATATACACACATACCATGCATATATTTATACATGTAATGTGACAATTATGTATAAAAAAACATTTTTGAATTCACAATATCCAATGTGACAATTATGTAAAAAACTTTTTTGAATGCATAATATTCAATGTGACAATTATGTAAAAAACTTTTTTGAACCCATATTATTCAATGTTACTTTTAATGTTACTTTTGACAATCTTTTACCAAAGAGTGAAACCGGTTAAGTAAATAAACATCGTTTAAATTGCATTTTCAAACCTTTTTTCTTATATATATATATATATATGTATATATATATATATATATATATATATATATATATAAATAGATGTGTGTGTGTGCATATATGTATACATAAATATTGATATATACACACCTTAAAAGGTAATGCAAATTAGAAAATAATTACCTTTTGTCATAATATACCTGCATGTCAAGCATTCTTCAGATTGTGCCAATATTAGCAGGAAATTTCCAATACAAAGTGCATTTGCAAGATAATTTACTGCGTTTGGAAATAAAATCAAAAATATGTATAATAAATATGTATAACCATGCAGAGGATCACGAGCAGCATCTCAGCAGTAGCTGGAAATAAACATTGTGCATCTAGAGCAGATTACTGTGTGCAGCATGCATTAGTAGAATGTTTCTGGTGAAAAGCCACAGCTGGCTGCACATGCAGAGCCTGGAATATAAAAAACAGAAATTATAATTTGTGGAAAGCAGCAAACTGTTATAATAAAATATCGAAGAAATACCAAATATATCAAACTATCTCCTCCTCGTAGGTAAAGTGATTGTATGTTGTCTTTTTCTAAACCAGTTCCTCATGTCAAAATATTTTCCTTCTTAGATTGATTTTATGTTCAAGATTGCCTGATGAAATGGTGTGGTTATGTAATAATCTAATATTATATTGTAATATTATGCATTATTGAATAAATGGCCACACTGTGGAAAGATGTGTAGCATGAATTGAGCAGTCCATTCATGTTCTTTTGGCTGTGTGGTAAGTAGCTTGCTTAGCAACCACATGGTTCTGGGTTCAGTCCCACTGTGTGGCACCTTGGGCAAGGGTCTTCTACAATAGCCTTGGGCCAACTAAATCCTTGTGAGTTGATTTGGTAGACGGAAACTGAAAGGAGCCCATTGTATATGGAAATATGTGTGTGTGTGTATGTTTGTGCCCCTCCCCCCAACATTGCTTGACAACCGATGCTAGTGTGTTTATGTCCCCGTAACTTAGCGGCTTGGCAAAAGAGACCGATAGAATAAGTACTAGGCTTACAAAGAATAAGACCTGGGGTCGATTTGCTCGACTAAAGGCAAATGACTAAAATAAGAGTAAAAGAGAGTAAAGAGAATCTGTGGAGCACAATGAACTGGATTTTTCATGATGACAATCCACCCTGTCACTGAGCTTTCTTCACTTGCCCTATTTGTCAGATTCAGCGCCTGCAGATTTCCATCTCTTCTCCAAGATGAAAAGGTGGCTGAAAGGTTGCTGTTTTAATGCCTTTGTCAAGATCCAGAGCAAATCGCAGAAGGTCCTCGACTTGCTTACGGAAAGTGACTTCTGCTTCAACTAATTCCATCTAACCCATGCAAGCATAGAAAAATGGATGTAAAGTGATGATGAATGAAAGAACGATGATGCAAGGAAAATAAAATTAAACAAAGACTCATGGCATTCTTTAATTTTCTATTAAATACAGAAAACAATTTCAAGCATGTCTTGGTCTTTCTCTAACCGTCTCAAAGGAGAATAGCTTTCACCCTTAATATATACCCCGGTCCATGAACTGAAGTGCTTATCTAAAAGGGCTTGTCAGTCCGCTTCATGGTCTTAGTGGACAGAATGAAAAAAGGCATTGACCTGGAGAATGGCAAGCAGGGCCAGATTAAGACCCACAGAGGCCCTAAGCACTTAAAGGGTTTTGGTGACCTCATATGTATGTAATTCAAAATATAAACATTAATAAACCATAAAATAAATTTGATCTGGCAGTGTTTCTACAGCTGGATGACCTTCCTAAAGCCAACCACTCCGTGAGTGTAGTGGGTGCTTTTTACATGCCACCAGCACAGGTGCCAGGCGAGGCTGGCAACGGCCACAATTGGTTGGTGCTTTTTACATGTCACTGGCACGAGGGCAGTCGAGGCGGCGCTGGCAACAGCCATGATTGGATCATTCTTTCATGTGCCACCGGCACTGGTATCACAACTGCAATTTCCATTGATTTTTTATCGATTTCGATTTCACTTGCCTCGAATATTATTTTAGAAAGTTGAAAGTGATTTCTTTTGTGCTGTAGACCATTTACCATTTATGTGGTGCTCCATCCCCTCCCTTGATGCCCTAAGCTCGTGCTTATTTTGCTTAATGGCTAATCCAGTGCTGATGGCAAGGGAGATGTGTTGGAACAGCCAGTCTGACTCATGGTGAATAGGGATGTGGTCTGGGGGCTGAGAATGGCAGAGGTCTCCACTGCCACAGGCTTGACCACAACCCTGTTAGAGAGTGACCGATTCTTTGACATTTTTGCCCTCTTCAGCGTGAAGAGTTGTAAATGCCTGGGTAGCTGAGCACACCAAATTGCTGCTGGAGGTGTCATAGCATATGGCATCCCAGATAAGAGGCCTACCTATTTCTTTACTACCCACAAAGGGCTAAACACAGAGAGAACAAACAAGGACAGACAAACGGATTAAGTCGAATACATCAACCCCAGTGCATAACTGGTATTCATTTAATCGACCCTGAAAGGATAAGGCAAAGTTGACCTTGGCGGAATTTGAACTCAGAACACAGCGGCAGACACAAAATACCTATTTCTTTACTACCCACAAGGGGCTAAACACAGAGGGGACAAACAAGGACAGACAAACGGATTAAGTCGATTACATCGACCCCAGTGCGTAACTGGTACTTAATTTATCGACCCCGAAAGGATGAAAGGCAAAGTCGACCTCGGCAGAATTTGAACTCAGTACGTAGCGGCAGACGATATACTGCTACACATTTTGCCCGGCGTGCTAACGTTTCTGCCAATTCGCCGCCTTCTCCCAGATAAGAGGCCTATCACCACCGAACGGGAAAATTGTTATGCTGTCATACCTTTTACTGTCCCCTCAGTCTAGTCCTGCTGGCTTGAGCTAGGAAGGGAAGCCTGTGACGTCTATGCCATGCTTTATGATCTAAAAATATTCACCATATTTGTTGAAGTAAAGTTGGAATACATCGTTGCTCTTGAACAAGGGAGGTAATTCTGTTTGATTAAATTAGCTTAAATGAAAATACTTTCCATTGTGATTTAATGATTGAAAACAGGGCAACAGCATAATTAGCCAAACATAAAAATGTAGCACTGCTATCATGGAAAAATGGATGAGAAACAAAAACAAAAAACGTTCAAGGGATGAGCACACATACAGATATTTGATACAGCATCTAAAACGCTTAAGCTAAGTTGAAAGAATTATCAGGTCATCCCATAAGTTCTGTCCGATTTTATCTTTTTTAAAATTAAATGAAATTTAATAGTATTTTAGAATGTCTAATGGAATTAAAAATTATTTTTATGCATTTGTGTACATTTAAACTAATTAAATATTATTTTGCAGAATAATAGAATTAAAATTTTTTTGATTAAAACCTTTTCTAACATGGAAGTATCCAAAGAGCATTTCAGGCACATAATGCTTTATGAGTACAAAAAAAGGAAACTTTGCAGCTAAAGCAACTCAGAACATACACTCAGTTTATGGGAAAGAATGCTTGAATGAGATGTTTGCTATGCCATTAATGTTTGACGCCCTATATATATATAGAGGGAGAGTTTACGAAAAAAACAAAAGACGAAGACAGATCGTGTACAAAACAAACAGATGTATTAGTATAACGCTCGGGAATAGAAAAAGTCTTTCATGTTTCGAGTCTACGCTCTTCTACAGAAAGGGACACATAAAAAAACAAAGAGAGAAAAAAATGTGTGTAGTGGCTAACGATCTATCATGCGTATATACACACACACACACACATATATATACATATGAGGTACTATCAAAACATTCCCAGACTAGTTCTATAGCATGCCAACTGATGGCAGCATATGGTTGTTTGTGCAGTGAGCGCTGGCAGTGACTTTCATGGAGCAGTGTATGAAGTGACATCATTGTGTTTACTTCACAAGTTGTCAAAGTTGTGTTTTTGTGATCATGTATATGCTGTAGTCTGCGATTTTGTCATGGGCAGAAACAAAGAACCAACGTGAAATTTTGTGTTAAACTTTGGAATTCTGCTACAGAGACATTGAACATGCTTTGACAAGCTGACAACCATGAGATAATGGGTTGTATGCAATGTTTCGTTCGGGTGGCACGGGTTCTTCAAAAGTGGAAGAACATCACTGGAAGACCGATGTGCAATTTGGAAGAACTGCTACGAGTGTCAGCCCCAGAAATGTGGTATCGTACATAAAGAATTCATCCCCCAGGGCCAGACCATCAATTGAGAGTTCTCCTGCGATATTTTGAAGCATTTAAAGGAGGACATTTGGCAAAAGGAACTGGATCTGTGGAGCACAAAGAATTTGATTCTTCATAATGACAATGCACCCTGTCATTGAATTCTCCTTACTTGGGAGTTTCTTGCCAAAAACATGGTATTGCTTCCACACCTACCCTATTAGCACCTGCAGACTTTCATCTCTTCCCCAAGATAAAAATGCTGTTTTAACACCACTGTTGAGATCTAGAGCGAATCGCGGAAGGTCCTCGCTTACGGAAAACAACTTCTAGGCCAGATTCCGAAAGTGGCAGGAGTGCTGGGACCAGTGTATTGCAGCCAGGGGCATAGCTAGAGTGGGGTAAGCAGGGCACATGCACTAGCTGCCACTTTGAGGGGGGCGCAATGTTTCTAATTAAGCCATTTCTATTCGAGTTACCATATTTTGTTGGAGGCAGGGTCACAATTTTGATGCTTGCCCAGGATGCCATTTATTCTAGCTACGCTCCTGATTGCAGCGCAAAGTGACTATTTCGAGGAGACAATGTTAAAACTTAGGTAAATAAGTTATTTTTTATTAAACATAACAAGTCCACAAACTTTTTGATACCACCTTGTATAAGAATATGTACATGAAGATGTGAAGGCATGTGATTAAGGGGTTAGGGTACTTGGCTCACAACCATAAGGTCATGAATGAAGGCGGTGAGCTGGCAGAAGTGTTAGCATGCCAGACGAAATGCTTAGCAGTATTTCATCTGTCTTTATGTTCTGAGTTCAAATTCTGCTGAGGTTGACTTTGCCTTTCATCCTTTCGGTGTTGATAAATTAAGTACCAGTTACGCACTGTCTGTCCTTGTTTGCCCCTTTATGTTTAGCTCCTTATGGGCAATAAAGAAATAAGGTAATGAATTTGAAAACTGGCAGCACATTGGGTCCTTAAGCAAGATACTTTACTTCACATTACTCCAGTCCACTCAGCTGACAAAAATGAGTTATACTTGTAATTCAAAGGGCCAGCCCTGTCACAGTGTGCCATGCTGAATCTGCCTGAGAACTATGTTAAGGGTACGTGTGTCTGTGGAGTGCTCAGCCACTTGCATGTTAATTTCACGAGCAGGCTATTCCATTGATCGCATCAGCGAGAACCCTCATCTTTGTAACTGATGAAATGCTAGTTTTATATGAATACTCTTTTATTCTTTTACTTGTTTCAGTCATTTTACTGTGGCCATGCTGCAGCACCACCTTTAGTTGAACAAACTAACCCCAGGATTTATTCTGTGTAAGCCTAGTACTTATCCCATTGGTAACTTTTGCCAAACCACTAAGTTAGGGGATGTAAACACACCAACATCAGTTGTCAAGCAATGGTAGGGGAGACAAACACAAACACACAAATACATATTTACATATATATATATCACCATCATCGTCATTTAACTTCGTCTTTCCATGCTGGGTTGAACAATTTGACTGAGGGTTGGCTGCACCAGTCTCCCAATATATATATATATATACATACATACACAGGTATAAGTTAGGTGTTTACAACCTCTAAGGGATAGATATATCGAAAGGCACTTCTGGTAATTACCTTAGTGGGTATATTCCTTGGTAAAAGGTATACGGCAGCAGGTAATTTAGCAAACTTCTGTTTGTTACTTGTCTACATACATACACACACACATACATATACGATGGCTTCTTTCAGTTTCTGTCTACCAAATCCACTGACAAGGCTTTGGTTGACCTGAAGCTATAGTAGAAGACACTTGCCCAAGGTTCCGCACAGTGGGATTGAACCCTGAACCATGTGGTTGGGAAGCAAGCTTCTTATCACAAAGCCATTCCTGCACACATATATATATATATATATATGTATATATATATATACATACACATCTCCTGGAAGGACCGAGTACCAAACGGAGTCATCCTAGAACAGACTAATATGCCAAGCATGCATGCCCTCTTCGTGCGGAGACGACTGCGCTGGCTCGGACACGTCTGCCGCATGCAGGACGGCCGCATGCCTAAAGACATCCTGTACAGCGAACTCACCACGGGATCCCGACCCAAGGGACGTCCACAGCTACGATACAGGGATGTGTGCAAGCGCGACCTGAGGACTGCCAACATCTGTGTGGACACGTGGGAGGTAACAGCTGCTGACCGCTCTGCCTGGCGTCGGACAGTGAGGAAAGGCGTTTCCATGGCTGAGGAAAGGAGAGCACAGCTGTGGTCGGACAGGCGGGACAGGAGGAGGACAACTGCAGCAACACCCCACACGTACCCATCGATGTTCGTGTGCAGCAACTGTACCAGGGACTGCCACTCTAGAATTGGACTGTTCAGTCACAGCAGACGCTGCTCATCATCAAAGTAGGCCCCACCCTTGGCGCGACCCATTGTCTATCAAGACAGACGGGAAAGAGAGAGACATACACACACAAATATAAATATATGAGTGTGCATATGTAAAGATGTATGTGCAAGCATACATTCTTGTTTGTCTTAAGTGTGTGCATATATATGTATCTGTGCATAAATATACAATATATACAATTACATGAACATATCGTGTAATTTTCTAATTATAAACATGAACAAGAACCAAAATTGAAAAATAAATACTTGACCGTGACCGACCAGGCTATCAGATGTTGCTACACATCACTGGTCACAATGAGCTTCGCATTGTTTTAATCTTCAAATGACGCCACCCTGCTAGCTAAGTGAGCAGGCCAATATATATATATTATATATATATATATATATATATATATATATTCTGTATGAAACTAATATTGTTAGCAAAATAAGCAAATAGCAAAAGTAATCTGTGACAGACTTACAGAAAACAATTGGCATCTCATGACTGATAGGGAAATTGGTCGTTCATAGGCGGCAGCAGCATAAAGTTATCTGTGGCAGTCATGGAGTTCCCGGTTGAGTACACACAACTGTTTAAGGAAACCATCGTTAGGGAAAATATCACGTTTGCTTTTCAGAGTGCTGACGGCATCGACGACATCCATTCTGTGTTTCAGCATCAGAAATGCGATTACTAAAGCAGCCGATCGACTCACCCCCATCTGGCAGTGGACAAAGACTTTACCTGGAACATACATAAGAGAAATACAGGTGTTTAACCAAAAGGAATGGATTGTAAAAAGGAAAAAAAAAAAGAGAGAGAAAAAACATCATGATCTTCACCATCATCATCATCACTATCCCAATCATGGTCAGCATCACTCCTCTTACCATCATCACGGTCATCTCAATCATCATCTCCATCATTATCATTTTAATGTCCACAGTTGCATACTGAAGCACCAACCACTTAAAAGTGGAGGGAATTTGTGGAAGAGTGAGACCCAGGAAGACATGGAACAAAGTATTGGATCTCAAGACACTGAGCTTTACGAAGAAGCTGACAAAGGACCAAGATATCTGGGGCATTGTTGTACTCAAAAAGACCTGTGCACCACAGTAGAATTGATATCTGTGCTGGTGCCATATAAAAAGCATTTGGGCTGGTGCCACATTAAAAGTACTGGTGCTAGTGCCACATAAAAAGCAGCCAGTACACTCTGTGGAGTGGTTGGCATTAAAGAGGGCATCTGGCAATAGAAACCATGGCAGAACAGACAAAGAAGCCTGGTGAGGGCCCTGGCCTTACCAGCTCCAGTCAAACCATCCAACCTATGTCAGCATGGAAATCAGACATTAAATATATTTCTTTACTACCCACAAAGGGTTAAACACAGAGGGGACAGACAAACAGATTAAGTCGATTACATCAACTCCAGTGCATAACTGGTACTTAATTTATCGACCCCGAAAGGATGAAAGGCAAAGTCGACCTCGGCGGAATTTGAACCCAGAACATAATGGCAGACGAAATACGGCTACGCATTTTGCCCGGTGTGCTAACGTTTCTGCCAGATCGCCGCCTTATCAGACATTAAATAATGATGATGATTTTCCATGCTTGTTAGATGGAGTTTATTGAGGCAGATTTTCTGAGGCTAGATGCCATTCCTGTCACCAACCCTTATCTGTTTCTAAATACAGGTAACATTTTCCCATGGCAAGACTTGTTTCCATGGAAAGCTGGAAAAGAGAGACACTGCTTGAATGATGGTGGGGAAGTTCGTTTTCAAACAACATAAGATGTCTTTGCACAGACACATACACACACACAAACACACCATTGAGTTTCTCTCAGTATGTGTGTCTACTAAATAAATCTACTCACAATTATATCAGATCTAGCTATCACTGTGTGAACGTATATAGGTAGATGGAACATGGATGGATGGATGGATGAATAGAAAAATTGGATGCACAGACAGACAGATAGTTGGACAGATAGCCTGACAGATGGATAAATGGATGGACAAACAGAGAGATTGATAGACATATGGATGGGAAGACAACCAGATGACTAGATAGATGGACGAATGGATGGGTGGGTGGATGTATAGAAAGACATGATAGATAAATGGGCAAACAGTCAGATGGAAGGATGGATAGACAGAACAATAGATGGACAGGCTGGTGGATAATTGGAAGAATCAGGAGACAGATGGATGAACAGTGATGAAGATTGATAGGCAAATAAACAGATGGTAAGAGGAATGGATAGACAGACAAATGGTGAGATGGATAGATGAATATCCATCTTATGATAGACAGATTGACTTACCATTATGTTTAAGAACCTGGTCAATATAATCTGCTGCCACCTGAAAAAATTGATTGAGTTTGTATGTTGGAAAATCCATTGCTGGGATTCCAAGAAACTTAATGGAAAGATCCTCATAATATCCTTCATCTGTGTTAATCATGTTGAATCTTGATCCACAGGCACAGTTCAAAACATGGGTCACACCTTCTTTCTTCAAGGCCACTTTGTTCAAAGCCCCCGTTCTGAAAGAACAAAGAGAACAACAGAGATATAATAATAAATAAAAAAACAACAGGTGAGGATTCTAGGATTAAACCTGGCCCCTATCAAATTGCTGTTATGGATGGATGGATAGATGATAGATAGATAGATAGATAGATAGAAGATAGATAGATAGATAGATAGATAGATAGATAGATAGATAGGTAGGTAGGTAGTTAGGTAGGTAGGTGGATGGATGGATAGATAGATAGAAAGATAGATAGATAGATAAATAGAAAGATAGATATATAAATATAAAGATAGATTTATATTCCTGAGCGCCATACTAATACAATTGTTTGTTTGTATTCCACCTGCCTTCGTCTTTTGTCTATTTTCATAAAGCTTCCCGTTAGATAGAAAGATAGATAGATAGAAAGATAGATAGATAGAAAGATAGATAGACAGATGGATGGATTGCTAAAGACAAGCAGGCAGACAGACACCCACACAGTCAGAGATAGATTACAAGCTGTAGTTTTCTGAGACAATGATGGAGTAGGTGAGGAGAATATAATGACAACGAAAAGTGATGATGATGACTGATATTCCTAATGATCTCAGTTGAGATGCAGTTTGAGTGTGTGCCAAGATGGGGAATTGTTAATGCTGTCTTGCTCAGCAGAACTCTTGGCTTAGAACAAACCATTCTGTCTGTGGAGTTCACTGATTCTGAGAAAGACTTTGACAAGGAACAACATTCTAGAGCAGTGGTGCCCAACCCTTTTATTTAAATAAGTTTTCCCACAGACCCCTTTTAATATCCTTATTCTTATATCTATCTATCTATCTATCTATCTATAAATATATATCATCATCATCGTTTAATGTCCGCTTTCCATGCTAGTATGGGTTGGACGGTTTGACTGAGGGCTGGTGAACCAGGTGACTGCACCAGGCTCCAATCTTGATCTAGCAGAGTTTCTACAGCTAGATGCCCTTCCTAACGCCAACCACTCCGAGAGAGTAGTGGGTGCTTTTACGTGCCACCGGCACGAGGGCCAGTCAGGCTCTACTGGCAATGGCCACGCTCAAATGGTGTTTTTTACGCGACACCTGGACAGGAGCCAGTCCAATGGCACTGGCAACGACCTCCCTTGAATGTTTTTTCGTGTGCCACCGGCACAAGTGCCAGTAAGGCTACGCTGGTAATGATTGTGCTCAAATGGTGCTTTTTATGTGCCACTGGCATGGAAGCCAGTTAGCTGTTCGATTTCGAGTGCCAGTGACATGTGAAAAGCACCATTCAAGCGTGATTGTTGCCAGCATCGCCTTACTGGCACATGAAAAAACAACATTCAAGCATAGCTGTTGCCAGTGCGGCTGAACTGGCACCCATGCAGGTAGTATGTAAAAACGCCTATTGAGTGTGGTCATTGCCAGAACCACCTGACTGACCCTCATGCCGGTGGCACATAAAAGCTCCGACTACACTCTCTGAGTGGTTGGCATTAGGAAGGGCATCCAGCTGTAGAAACTACCAGATCAGATTGAGCCTGGTGCAGCCTCTGGCTCACCAGTCCTCAGTCAAACCGTCAAACCCATGTCAGCATGGAAAGTGGACGTTAAACGATGCTGATGCTATATATAGGAAATTTTGAATTTAGTTCACAGACCTCCAGTACTACCTTTGCAGACCCCCAGGGATCTAGGGACCCCAGGATGGGAACCACTGGTCCAGAGTCTGCTGATCATTAAGAAAACTGAGTGCAATGAAATGGTTTGTGAGAGCGAAACTGACCATGTACAGAGGTGATCTCAACAAAGACAAAGTTAGCAACAAGTTTAGGGCCTGGAATTGAGAGATCTAAGGGTCCATCGTAGAATAAAAGAAAAGTTTTGGTCAGGAGGAGAGAATACAGAACACTGCTTCCATCTGAGAAATTATCATATTTGATATACAGAAGAAAAGAAGCAGGTAGGGACTCAATAATGTGCATCAATTACAGACTATGGGCTACAGTAGATATGCACTCTGATCTCATAAAACCCAAACAAACCCACAGGTTGTGGGTGGGGTTGTTGCCTGATTGGTACAAAAGTGTCATCCACTAGGAATAAGAGGAAATCACCAACAAATGGCAGATGCAGCTATATGCTGTTACAGTGCTAAAGAACTACACGAGCCAAAGAATGAAGCAAAGGCATCACATACCTGTTTCCTAAAAGAATTCCAGGGTAGACTTCATCATATTGTCCCGGCATCGAATGAAAAGTGAACACCCAGCCATATTGATCGACGTTACTGGGACGTAGAATTTCGCGTAACTGTTTGTAGGTTTCTGTGTTATATGACATATCTCCATCTTTAATCACAGTGTTGCCTTTAATAAAAACAAATGGAATTCACAAGAAAATTTAAAACAACAAATTTATATTTAGGATTTAGATTCAGTCTGTCTCAACAAATTTCATCTAACTCATGCAAGCATGGAAAAATGGACATAAAATGATTATGATGAATGTTCTTCTTTATTTATTCTTCACTCTGGTGAAGCTCCATGTTTCAGATCAGTTTTATTACTAAATATGATAAATATTTTAACATAACAATGGCAATACCATACAACATTGGAGGCAGAAACAGTCGTTAGATGGGATGCAGGTTATTTGTATTGAATTAATAAATAATAATTGATGTAAGAAAATGGAGAAATATCAATGAACAACAATTGACTGTCTTTTTTTTTTATTTATATACAAGACAGGATCGCCCATGTCAAATTCACATATATATATGTATGTGTGTACATATAAGGTGGTGCTGAAAAGTTCCTGATTTTAAGGGTATTCCGAAAGGCCTGGCTGGAGGCTCAACATTCCGAGTTCTTTTACAGGGCTTAGTAAAAACTGAAGGACCACTGCAATGAGTGTGTGAATCTGAGGGGGGAACATGTTGAATAAAATCATAATTAACTGATTATCTTCTATTTTCTTTAGAACAAAACCAGGAACTTTTTAGCACCTCCTTGTATATATATATATATATGTGCCGGTGGCACATAAAATACACCAATCCGACAGTGGCCGTTGCCAGCCTCGCCTGGCACCTGTGCAGGTGGCACGTAAAAAGCACCCACTACACTCATGGAGTGGTTGGCGTTAGGAAGGGCATCCAGCTGTAGAAACATTGCCAGATAAGACTGGAGCCTGGTGCAGCCTTCTGGCTTCCCAGATCCCCGGTTGAACCGTCCAACCCATGCTAGCATGGAGAACGGACGTTAAACGATGATGATGATGATGATATATATATACAAAATTAAGAGGAATGACCACTAAAGTGGACTCCTAATATGCTAAATATAAATGTCAAATCACCAATACCACAAAGGGTGTGTTCTCAAGAAAAAATTTCAGAAAAATGCCAAAATGTAAAAATAAGCAAAACAAATGAAAATATACAAAATAAAAAACATATTTCATATATTTTCATTTGTTTTGCTTATTTTTACATTTTGGCATTTTGCTGAAATTTTTTCTTAAGAACACACTCTTTGTGGTAATGGTGATTTGACATCTATATTTAGCATATTACGAGTCCACTTTAGTGGTCATTCCTCTTGATTTTGTATGTAATATGATTTTAAATCTTCGGATTTTTTAAGATATGCTAAGCCACTGGTTTTAATTGATTAATATCAATTTCTATCCTCATTATTTAATTTATATATATATATAGGAGTGACTGTGTGGTAAGTAGCTTATCCCATGACTTATTCTTTGTAAGCCTAGTACTTATTCTCTCAGTCTCTTTTGCCAAACTGCTAAGTAACAGGGACGTAAACACATCAGCATCGGTTGTCAAGCGATGGGGGGAGGACAGACACAGATACAAACATACACACACACATATACAAAGGGCTTCTTTCAGTTTCCATCTACCAAATCCACTCACAAGGCTTTGGTCAGCCCGAGGCTATAGTAGAAGACACTTGCCCAAGGTGCTACACAGTGGGACTGAACCCGGAACCATGTGATTGGTAAGCAAGCTACTTACCACATAGCCACTCCTGCACCTATATGTAAAATATTTTATACAGTATAAATTTTTGAAATTTTTTAGGGGTGTACATGCTTATGTAAGATACTGTATATGTACATACGTATGTATGTATGTAAGAAGGTTGTTGCACTCATAACTAGATCATGAGTTCAGTTCCCAGACTGAGCAGCATGTTGTGTTCTTGAGCAAAGCACTTCATTTCCCGTTGTTCCAGTCCCCCTTTCAATCAGGGGGGAGTATGTTGGCCTGCTCACCTAGCCAGCAGGTTGGTGTCATTTGAAGGATAAAACAATGCAAAGCGTATTGTGACCAGTGATGTGTAACAACATCTGATAATCTGGTTGGTCACATGATCACATGCTATACATGTATGTGTATGTATGTATGTGTGTCTGTTCTCCACCAATACCCGACAATCAGTGTTGGTGTGTTTACATTCCTGTAACTTAGCAGTTCAGCTAAAGAAACTGATAGAATAAGTACTAGTCTTAAAAAAAATATTTCGATTGGCGCAGGAGTGGCTGTGTGGTAAGTAGCTTGCTTATGAACTTATGGTTCTGGGTTCATTCCCACTGCATGGTACCTTGGGCAAGTGTCTTCTACTATAGCCTCAGGCCAATCAAAGCCTTGTGAGTGGATTTGGTAGACGGAAACTGAAAGAAGCCTATCGTATATATGTATATATATATATGTGTGTGTGTGTGTGTGTATATGTTTGTGTGTCTGTGTTTGTCCCCCCCCCCCGCCCAACATCGCTTGACAATCAATGCTGGTGTGTTTATGTCCTTGTAACTTAGCAGTTCGGCAAAAGAGACCGACAGAATAAGTACTAGGCTTACAAAGAACAAGTCCTGGGTTTGATTTGGTTGACTAAAGGTGGTGCTCCAGCATGGCCACAGTCAAATGACTGAAACAAGTAAAAAAAAGCAAGAGTATTTGACTAAAAATTCTGCATGGCGTTACCCCAGCATGGCCACAGTCTAATGACCGAAATAAATAAAAAAAGTAAAAGATGAAAGATACATATAGTCTTTTAAAAGGCAACCATTGTTTCATGTAGCAAATTTCATGTGGCAAAACATTTGTTGGAGAATGCCCAACATGTTGTTTTGATATATTGATGTGGTAACTAACAGGGTTTCTGTCTAAGTAACCGTTAAGTAGGGTTAATGACATCTATTTAGGATTGATTAATATATGAAAATTGATTGCTTTCATTATTCTCACCATCACCATAAATTTTCATTACAAACCCCGCCACCACCACCACTGCCACCACACACACACCAACCATTAGTTTCTGCCGCTGCCATCGACATTGTGTTTAATAACCATCACAATCACATCCACCACCATCATTGATTTTTCAACATCACAACTACCACCACCACCACCACCACCACCATCCCCATCATTTTCACAATAAATAGCATTCTCATGTGTGTTCACCACCACTACCACTTCTACTACTACTACCACCACCACCCACCACTACTATCATCATCATCATCATCAGTTATAACCATCACGGCTATTACTTTCACTGTCACAATTATGACCACCACCACTACTACTACCACTATTGCTACTACTACCACCACCACCACTACTGCTACCACTACCACCACCACCACCACCACCACTACTACCACCACCACCACTACTACTACCACTACCACCACTACTACTACTACTACCACCACCACCACCACTACTGCTACCACTACCACCACCATTACTACCACCACCACCACCACTACTACTACCACTACCACCACCATTACTACCACCACCACCACTACTACTACCACCACCACCACTACTACTACTACTACCACCACCACCACCACCACTACTGCTACCACTACCACCACCATTACTACCACCACCACTACTACTACTACCACCACCGCTGCTGCCACTTTCACCAATCATTGTTGTTGCTGTTATAGTGAGAAATGATGATGTGGGAGAGAGTCTGCAACCGAGAATGAGTCTCCAACCCAGTTTAGAAATCAAAATATAAATAACCACATCCAAACATTGCTGGAGGACTCAGCCATTATTTGCCATTCCACGGCATTTCAGCCTCTTAAATACTACATCATCATCATCATCATCATCGTTTAATGTCCGTTTTCTATGCTAGCATGGGTTGGACGGTTCGACTGGGGTCTGGGAAGCCAGGAGGCTGCACCAGGCTCCAGTCTGATCTGGCAGTGTTTCTACAGCTGGATGCCCTTCCTAACGCCAACCACTCCGTGAGTGTAGTGGGTGCTTTTTACATGCCACCGGCACAGGTGCCAGGCGAGGCTGGCAACGGCCAAGATGGGTTAGTGCTTTTTACATGCCACCAGCACTGGAGTCAGTCAAGGTGGCACTGGCATCGGCCACATTCGGATGGTGCATTTTATGTGCCACTGGCACAGGGATCATAACTACAATTTCCAATATGTATATTCCACAGGTGCAGGCAGAGCCATTGAGGAGAAGTAATTTGCTGTGCAACAGAGGCAGGTGTGGCGGTTTGGTCAAGAAGTTTGTTTCCCAGCCACATGACTCTTGGTTCAATCTCACAGGATGATACCTCGGGCAAGAGCCTTCTACTGTGACCCCGAGCTATTCTTTTCTATTCTAGGCACAAGGCCCAAAATTTTAGAGGAGGATTCCAGTTGATTAGATCAACCCCAGTATGCAACTGGAACTTAATTTATTGACCCAGTAAGGATGAAAGGCAAAGTCGACCTCGGCAGAATTTGAACTCAGAACATAAAGCAAGACCAAATACTGCTAAGCATTTCGCCCAGCATGCTAACATTTCTGCCAGCTCGCCACCATCAGTGTGACCCTGAGCCATTATTATCATTATTACCCAGGTATCACCACCACAGAGGAAAGAACAATAAACAAATACAGGAGCTTGACCATCTGCTGTCAGTTTGTGCCGGTCAGTGTCGAGACCTCAGGTGTTTTCAGACCCTGCCCTGCTGATTTCCTCCACAAAACCAAGATAACTAGGGTCCATCTAAGAGTCAAACTCTGTAAGGTGGGATGGCTGTTGCAGTGAGTATCGCTGGCCATTCTCCAGGTCGACACCTTTGAAATTATATCCAGGAGGTGTGGCTAAACATGCCATTTGTTCTGGAGTATACAACCTATTGCTCCCTTCCCCACCATCATCTGCTGCTTACCCCTTCCTCTTTTTTTCCTTTTTCTTTATTTCCTTGGTGAAGTAGCTATGTGGTTTTTACTCAATTTTTTTACTCAATAATTTGATCTTTTTTACTTCTGTTTTCTTTCTGTAAAATATGTTGTTAATAAAACATCAGATTCAGAGATGGTTGGCACTCCATCAGTTACAATGACGAAGGTTCCAGTTGATCCGATCGACGGAACAACCTGTTTGTGAAATTAACGTCCAAATGGCTGAGCACTCCACAGACACGTGTACCCTTAACGTAGGTCTTGGGAGATTCAGCATGACACAGAGTATGACAAGGTTGGCCTTTTGAAATACAGGTACAACAGAAACAGGAAGAAAGACTGAGAGAAAGTTGTGGTGAAAGAGTACAGCAGGGCTCACCACCAACCCCTTGCCGGAGCCTCGTGGGGCTTTAGGTGTTTTTGCTCAATAAACACTCACAACGCCCGGTCTAGGAATCGAAACCGCGATCCTACGACCGTGAGTCCGCTGCCCTAACCACTGGGCCATTGTGCCTCCACAGATTCAGAGATATATTGGTTCTAAAGATAAGGTTAGACAAGATGGTTGCAGGGCCAGTCAGATGTCCTACTCTTTAAATACTGAATATTGAGAATTTTGTTCTTTATTCTGTTCCTTCTGCTGTATTTTACAATACAAAAAGAGTAATAACATCGTTCATCTTGGCTGAACACAAACAACAACAGCCACAACTAATAGTTCAGGAGCTGAAACACGCATTATCGTGCTTCATCTTTGATTCAACTGAAAAAATATATTGATCACTAATTGATTGGGAGGCCATAATGGGGACCAATTAATTTGGTTCAATAAATTTCCTTTCGAGATGAGAATATTATCATCATCATCATCATCTGTATCATCAGCTGAGTCAATCTCTAATCTAAGGAGTTGAGGTATATTTTTTTTATTGCTGTTTAGCCCTAGGTCAACCTGATTAAGTCAACCTATGATCAAATCTATTCCAGCCATGACAGTCCTGTTCTTTCACTGTTACTGTTGTTTAACCCCAGCCCAGCACAGATTAAGTCAACCTATGATCAAAACCATTCCAGCAATTATTCTAGTCTGTTAAGGCTCTGCTTGTTTTATCAATGGCATCAAGATGTTGGTCTGTCTGATATTTGAACCCTATTGTAGTTAGCTGGGTCTTGAAAGGAAAAGAAAAAAAAAAGAAATTTCTCACCACAAAGAGGCCAATGTGAAGAGGCAGAATTTGAACCAAGAATCCAAAGAGCAACAAGGAACAAAAGAAATTCTATTTGATGCTTTACCAATCCCTCCAATCCACTACCATGAACTGGTGTTGTATTTATCAACATGCTAGCATGGAAGGTAGACATTAAATGATGATTATTATTATTATTATCATCATTATTATTATCATTTTTAAGGCGGCAAGCTGGAAGAGTCGTTAGTACGCTAGGCAAAATGCTTCAAGACATTTCGTCTGTCTTTACATTCTGAGTTCAAATTCCACTGAGGTCGGCTTTACTGTTTATCCTTTCAGGGCTGATAAAAATAAGTACTGGTTGAACACTGGGGTTGATGTAATCGACACATCTCCTCCTCTAAAATGGCTGCCCTTGTGGAAAAACTTGAAACCACTGTCAAGGCCAATGACAGTACCTCCTGATTGGCACCCATGCTGGTGGTATGTAAAAAGTACCATTCCAGTGTGGTTGATGCCAGTTCCGCCTGACTGGTCACATGCCAGTGCCGCCTGGCAATGTAATCAACTTAACTGCCCCCACCGGCTGAACTTGCTGGCTTTGTGCCAAAATTTGAAATCATTATTATTATTATTATTATTATCATTAGATTGTCTGTCATTGTTGATGATGACCTAGGAAATCACATGGGAGAAGAAGACAGTACAGTGTGTCCAACTGTGGCCAACCAATCTGATGCATGCTTGGAAGGCTCTTCTGCAGGTTGGGCACTGGTGGTCTACATGAATTAAAAGCAGGGATTTGGCTTTGGATTTGCATAGCTCACATCTTCTGCAATCCAGTTCTGTTCATAGGAGGTGGCACCATTGTTGGTGCATCTTCACCAGGCAGGGCAGTCTTGTGCTTGCCATATTTATTAATACTAAAAGGCTGAAAGACAAAGATGGCCTTAGTTGGATTTGAACTCAAAGTACAAAGTGTCAGAACAAATACCACAAAGTATTTAGTCCAATGCTCCATAAGCCCCTGCCAACTCTCTGCTTCCCCCCACCCTATCATCAAATGGCTTTCTTACAGATTTGAATCTGGTAACAAGTTTGTATTGATATACATCACTGCTCAGTGCTGCCGTCTTGTATTGTGCTGAATAGCACAACCAGTCATTGAATGATGACAGGAATATCATAAGAGGGACCTTTCTCTCATGTCAGTTTGCAGCATACTGTGTATATATAAGCAAATACATATATACAATGGGCTTCTTTCAGATTCCATCTAACCAAATTCATTCACAAGGTTTTTTGTTGGCTTAGAGTTATAACAGAAAACTCAAGATGCCATGCTGTGGGACTGAACCCAAAACCACATGGTTGGGAAGCCAACTTCATAACCACACAACCATGTCCATGGCACATCTGTATATTTATGTATATATGTATATTTATGTGTAAACAACTTATAAATAAGAGAAAAGAAAGAAATTCCTGTGCCAAATATGCTGAGAAATAGACTTTAAATCATCAATAACCACATATAATTCATCACTAAAAGCAGTAATAACAGAATCATCATCATCATTTAGCGTCCGCTTTCCATGCTTTCTGTCAGCTTGTTTCGAGATGCATGCTTTTAGTGATGATTTATTGACGATTTAAAGTGTATTTCTCAGCATATTTGGCATAGGAATTTTTTTCCTTTTGCCCTTATTTATAAAGTTGTTTATAATTTTCTCCTTAAAAAGTATTTTTTAAATATGCTGGCCACTGACAAAATTTTTTTGAAAATTTTATCCTATATTAGATGTATATTTATGTGTAGTTTATTTAGGGGGAAAGCATGAGGTTTTTTGGGGGGAGTGAGGGAGGGAGGGAGGAATGTATCTTCAAACTAAATCTGGCCTGTATACTTACAAGAGGAAACCCCTAGTTCCACTAAAGGCAACAAGGAGGGTGGAGGGAACAGATTTAAACAGGACTATTATCCTATATGTCCAAGAGGACAGCAAGCTGACAGATTTATTAGCACGCTGAGTGAAATGCCTAGTGGTATTTCATCTGCTGTTATGTTCTGAGTTCAAATTCCACCACAGTCGACTTTGCCTTTCATCCTTTCGGGGTTGATTGAATAAGTACCAGTTACTTTGGGGTCGATGTAATCAACTTAATCCTTTTGTTTGTCTCCTCTATGTCTAGCCCCCTGTGGGCAATAAAGAAATAAATATGTCTTTCCCTTTCATACAAGAGTAAGATATGATATGAGGATTATTTGGCTGCTACTTTTAGAAAATCAAACGATTCCATGAAAGCTTTTTGTTCTCCTTTTGGAGTTGACACCCACTAATCTCTCTCTATATATAAAGCTGAAGTTGTCTGTGTATGGCAGGTTTGGTAGCCTTCAACTTACACTATCTCCTCCGAGACCCTGTGGCGCAAGTTGACCAAAATTGAGAGTATGATAGAAGAAGGCTTGCTCTTCCTTCCGTAGAAGAAAAAATTCAAATCGGATCATGATAACACCAAAAATTATTTACATCAAAAAGGTGCTTTTTTTTTTCTATGAAAATCCCTATTTTTACGATATTTTGACTTCTGTGTTGCCATTTTTCGGTGTATTTCAACCAGAAAAATGTCCACTTAAAAAGAATAAAAAGCTACATAATGCAAAATTTTTACTTTTCAAAAATTCCAATTCTAAAGAGTCGAAACAAACCCGAGCAATGCCGGGTGATGTTGCTAGTATTGAATAAAGACAATGTCACATAATGGAGTGGAATGAAATGACAGAATGATAGAATACCAGATTCTATTAACTTCATTCTGCTTTCTCTGTAAATTTATGACCTTGTACAGATACAACAGATCAATATTTAACACGAATATCCACCCAACTATCAGAAACACATCTCTCATTCTTGCTCTCTCCCTCTCTCAATAACTATAAGCTTCCACTGAAATGAAATGACTGTATCTCTATACAAGATTGCAATCATGTCATAGATGATTAATTTATTAATGTTTAATTGTTGTAGCTGTCGCTGGCCCTTGGTTTTCCCTGACAGACCTATAATCAACAAAGGCATTCAAGCCGTAACCATCAGCTGGAACACTTTTAATCATAGGTAACAATTTATTTCTTTTATCTTTTAATTGCTTCAGTCATTTAGACTGTGGCCATGCTAGAGCACCACCCTGAAGAAATTTAGCTCAAAGAATCAACTCCAGTACTTATTCTATTGTTCTTCTTTTGCTGAACTGCTAAGTTACAGAGATGTAAACAAACCAGCACCAGTTGTCAAGTGGGACACACACACACACACACACACATACACACATATAAAAGGTTTCTTTCAGTTTTCCATCTATCATATCCAACCACAAGGCTTTGGTTAGCCTGAGGCAATAGCACAAAATTCTACCAGGACACCTAATGAAAGCTGGAGAGTAAACCAGCCGAAATGTTATGATAACAACAAACAAGATGAGGACACATATCCATCCAATGTAAGTAATGTAAATAATGTACAGAATTCCTCACTTCTAAAATATAGAATGCCACTCCCAAACAGTAGAAGGATTCCAGGGTAGAGGGAGACCCAGGAAGACATGAGATAAGGTGGTGTAGCATGACCTTTGAACGTTGGCCCTCACAGAAGCAATGACAAAAGACTGAGACCTCTGGAGATATGCTGTGACTGAGAAGACCCGGCAAATAAAGTGAGTTCACAGCTGTAACCTACACCAGTATCACATAAGCAGTCCATTCAAAAGTACCTTGGATCATAGGGTCACAAGTCGTGCTTGAGGAGACCTATTGAGTCAAGTACATCAAAATCAAATCACAATCAAATGGAAATTGTAGTTGTGGTCCCCATGCTGGTGGCACATAAAAGCACCATCTAAACGTGGCTGATGCCAGCGCAGCCTTGACTGGCTTCCATGCTGGTGGTAAGTAAAAAGCACCATCTGATTGTGGTTGATGCCAGCCGACCTCTGGCCCCTATGCCAGTGACACGTAAAAAAGCACCCACTATACTCTTGGAGTGGTTGGCGTTAGGAACAGCATCCAGCTGTAGAAACACTGCCAGATCAGACTGGAGCCTGGTGCAGCCATCTGGTTCACCAGTCCTCAGTCAAATCGTCCAACCCATGCTAGCATGGAAAGCAGACGTTAAATGATGATGATGATGACTACCAAGAATTTGAAAGGTTTATAAGAAGAAAATCTGTAGAGAGACACACTTAAAAACAAACTAGTGTGAATATGTAGGTACAGGAGTGGCTGTGTGGTAAGTAGTTTGTTTACCAACCACATGGTTCCGGGTTCAGTACCACTGCATGACACCTTGGGCAAGTGTCTTCTACTATAGCCTTGGGTTGACCAAAGCCTTGTGAGTGGATTTGGTAGACGGAAACTGAAAGAAGCTTGTTGTATATATGTATATATATATATATATGTGTGTGTGTTTGTGTGTCTGTGTTTGTCCCCCCAACATCACTTGATAACCAATGCTGGTGTATTTGCATCCCCGTAACTTAGTGGTTCAGCAAAAGAGACCGATAGAATAAGTACTTGGCTTACAAAGAATAAATCTTGGGGTTGATTTGCTCGACTAAAAGGTGGTGCTCCAGCATGGCCACAGTCAAATGACTGAAACAAGTAAAAGAGTATGTCAGTTAAGTTAGCATTAATGCATTTAATTAAGGGAGTGTCAGAATATATAGAGAAATTGTGCGTTGAAGGTGAAAAAAACCCCATTACTCATTAACGTAATTTCAGAACTTACTGGCTCAATTAACAGGTGGAGCTATTTCACTTCATTTATCTGGCTAATGAGCTTTGAGTTGTTAGGCAGGCACATCACACAATTATATTTCAACCCCTTTGTAGATATTTCTTTCTAATGATGCAATTCTATATAAAGAAACAAAAAATCAATATTTGGTGTAAATCATATCAGACCCCTTGATACTGAAATAATATAAAGCCTATAATCTCTTGAGAACATTTTGGTAAATATAATAATATCAGTTCCAGTGTTGTACTTGTTTGACAAGTCCACAGATCGGAGATCATGCGTAAAAAAATTAAAACAATTAGCAGAGGTAGTGTTGCCATTAAAAATAGACATAAACCCTGATATATTCACTTTTACTCTATTATTATTATTATTATTATTGTTAAGGTGGTGAGCTGGCAGAATCATTAGCAGGCTGGACGAAATGCTATAGCAGTATTTCGCTAGTCACTATGTTCTGAGTTCAAATTCCACCAAGGTCAACTTTGCCTTTCATCCTTTCGGGATTGATAAATTAAGTACCAGTTGTGTACTGGGCTCGACTTAATCGACTGGCCTCCCTCCCACCAAATTTCCAGGCTTTGTGCCTAGAGTGGAAAGAATTATTATTATTATTATTAAGGTGGTGAGCTGGCAGAATCGTTAGCATGCTAGATGAAATGCTTGGCAGTATTTCGCCCACTGCTATGTTCTGAGTTCAGATTCTGCTGAGGTCTCAACTTAGCCTTTCACCCTCTTGGAATCGTCATGGCAAAAATTTGAAATAATAATAATATTATTATTATTATTAAAATGGAGAGCTGGCAGATTTGTTAGCATACTGGACAAAATACAAAATGTTCTGAGTTCAAATTCTGCTGAGGTCAACTTCGCTTTTCATCCTTTTGGTTGGGGGGATAAAATAAGTACCAGTTGTGCACGGGGGGGGGGGTAACTGACTTACCCACTCCCTGCTACTACTTATCAAAACAGTGGGCTGGCAGAATTGTTACCATGGTGAATAAAATGTTTTGCAGCACTCCTTTCAGCTTTACATTCCGAGTTTAAATTCTGTCAAGGTTGACTTTCCATTCATTCCTTGGGGGGGGGGGGTACGAATCAAGCACTGATGTCGAGGTAATCAACTAGCCTGCCCTCCCCCTCCCCTCAAATGGCTGGCCCCATGCCAAAATTTGACACCAATGTTTTTGCCTTACATTTATGACCTGGTCACTGACACTACTTTGAAAATTTGATATCAAATTCTTTTATTGCACCTGTGTTGGAGGGAAGGACCGGAAGTGAGGGAGTACGCAGGTCCTGTCAGAAGTGGGGCCTGCGGTGGGCATGTGGGGTTTGTGAGGCGCAAGAGAGCAGACCTGCTGGATGGTACAGCGGCAGACAGACCACGTGGACGTTGTGAGTAACCCCTTCCAGATAGACAGGTAAGATCTCCATAATTCTCCCTCTGCTTCTGTCTTTTCCTCCTTCACATCACAAGCTATTTTGGCTCAGAACACCACAGCACCATTTATGACAAGGTCACTGATACTCAACTTTGAAATTAGGTGCCAAAACTGTTTTGTAGTTCCTTTATGGCCAGTTAATCAACAGTGAAACAGAATATTAGAGACAAAACCATAAAATATTTTTAATGGCTGCAAAACCTCGACAGAAACACAAACGTAATAACAACTCTAAGTAAACAGTCTGGTAGGATTATTTTAAGACATGTCTTTTATTTTTTACTTGTTTTAGTCATTAGGCTGTGGTCATCCTGGGGCACCGTATTCAAGAAGGTTTAGTTGAATGAATTGGTACTTAATTTTTTTTTTAAGCCTAGTATTTATTCTCTTGATCTCATTTACCAAACCACTAATTTACAAGGACAAACACAGACATAGATACACACACACACACACACACACATATGACAGGCTTCTTTTAGTTTCTTATTTCTTTATTGCCCACAAGGGGCTAAACATAGAGGGGACAAACAAGGACAGACAAAGGGATTAAGTCGATTACATCGACCCTAGTGTGTAACTGGTACTTTATTTATCGACCTCGAAAGGATGAAAAGCAAAGTCGACCTCGGCAGAATTTGAACTCAGAACGTAAAGACAGGCGAAATACCGCTAAGCATTTTGCCCAACGTGCTAACGTTTCTACCAGCTTGCTGCCTTTTAGTTTCTGTCTACCAAATCCATCCACTAGGCTTTGGTTGGTCCAAGGCTATAGTGGAAGACACTTGCCCAATGTGCAATGCAGCAGAACTGAACTTGAAATCTTGCTGTTGGGAAGCAAACTTCTTACCACACACACATGCCTGCCCCTATAAAAGCGAGGGGCTTACAGCCCCTAGGTTTCCCAAGTGGTCACCCATCTAAATACAAAGTAGGCTCCATGTGGCCTAATGTTGGAGATCGGATCAGAACTGGTGCATTGAAAGTGATAGTGTTTCATTCTTTTAATCTAATATTCTGTTACTTTTTTCAGTCATTGAACTGGGGCCAACATTTGACCATATTGAGAGAATAATTTACGACAGAAATTATACAGGAAAAAGTAAAGAATGGGGGCAAAAGAGCAAAAAAGTAAGATGAGGTTGGAAAAGTATAGGGAGAGCAGCATAAAGAAGTGCAAAGCTCTAATTGTGGAGGGAACCTGTGGAAATGGCAGAGCCAGGAAGACATGGGATGAAGTGGTGAGAGAGGACCTTCAGATGCTGGGCCTCATAGGGGAAATAACAAGGGATAAGGGTTTGTGGTGATTTGCTGCACTTAAGTAGATGTATCAAGCCTAGTAAAACCATGGTCAACCATACATACAGGCATGTCCTTTGCTGGTGCTGATGCCATGTCATGTGCACTAATGCCAGTACTGTGTAAATGTACTCAGGCTAGTACTTACTTGTACTTGTGACAGCGTTCACCCAGGGCAGGTTGAGCCGGCTTCTTCTCTGGTCCTAACTGCATCACGAACCATGGCGGCCCACGCTCGACGGTCCCGTACAAGGTCACTGGAGATAGCGAGCCATTCGCGGTTCCATCTGCGCAGACAGACCACCCGTGGACTTGATAGTTCGGAGAGGTTCTCCTTTATCGTTGTTGCCCAGATCTTCAGCAGTGCGCCCGTGTGTTTGCGCCAGTTGGGAAGTGGAGGTGGGAGGAGGGTATCACGAATCAGCTCACCCTCTGTATGCCGGGCCACATGACCAAACCACCTTAAGCGCCGTTGTAAAAGCACTGAAGGGAGGGGCCGGAGATTCAGGCGATGACAAAGACTGGCTGTAGGAACCCGATCAATGTGTCGGCAGCGAAGAATGCAGCGGAGAAAGTCATTGTTGAACACCTCCAGCCTTCGCTGATCTTCTACCCTCATAGGCCATGTTTTGCAACCAACTCAGGCCAGTGGCACATGTAAAGTACCTACGACACTTGGTAAAGTGGTTGGCATTAGGAAGAGCATCCAGCCATAGAAACCATGCCATAACAGACAACTGGAGTCCGGACAGCTCCTGGGCTGGCCAGTTCCTATTAAACTGTCCAACCCATGCCAGTATGGAAAATGGATATTAAACAATGATGATGATGATGATATGATGAACTCCTTTCAGTTTCTGCCTGCCAAATCCACTCACCCAGGGCTATAGTGGAGGACACTTGCCCAAGATACCAGGCAGTGGGACTGAAACCACATTGATGGGAAGTGAACTTTGTAACCATACAGCTATGGGTAATGCTCCAGCATGGCCACAATCTAAAAATTAAAATTGGTCAAAACACAAAGAATAGAAATAATCCTGATTATTGTTAGAAGAGGGAAATAAAAATCATAATTTGAAATCTTTGTGAAATTAACATTAAAATGGTTTCTACTTGGCGCCCAGTAACTTGCCAACCAAACTATGGTAGCATCTGTTAGCTAAATACGTTTTAATTACACAATCAGGCAATCATAGTTCTATTCAGTTCTTATTAAAATAGAGAAAAACAAGAATGAAAAACCGATATCATGATATTAATGCAAAACAAAAAAAAAATCAAATTTCCTTCTACATATTGGCACAGGAGTGGCTGTGTGGTAAGTAGTTTGCTTACCAACCACATGGTTCTGGATTCAGTCCTACTGAGTGGCTCCTTGGGTAAGTGTCTTCTACTATAGCCTCAGGCCAATCAAAGCCTTGTGAGTGGATTTGGTAGACAGAAACTGAAAGAAGCCCCTCGTATATATGTATATATATGTGTATGTGTGTGTCTGTGTTTGTAACCCCACCATCGCTTGACAACTGATGTTGGTGTATTTACGGCCCTGTAACTTAGCGGTTTGGTAAAAAAAAAGAATAGAATAAGTACTAGGCTTACAAAGAATAAGTCCTGGGGTTGATTTGCTCGACTAAAGGAAGTGCTCCAGCATGGCTGCAGTCAAATGACCGAAACAAGTAAAAGAATATACATTAGGCACAGGAATTGCTGTGTAGTTGACAAACTTGCTCCCCAACTGTGTGGTCATGGGTTCAGTCCCACTGCATTGCACCTTGGGCAAGTGTTTTTGACTGTAGTTTACAGATTGACCAAAACCTTGTGAGTCGATTTGCAAGTCCATCATGTATATGTTTATATGTGTGTATATATGTGTGCATGTGATTGTGTATATCTTTGTCTAGACGTCAAGTGAGGGTTGGTGATAGAAAAGGCATCCAGCCGCAGACAATCTATTTCACCAAAATCCATCTGGCCCATCCACGCACGTCCTTCATCTTCTGCTAGATCATGATTTACTCTCATTTGATGCAGCAACTGCGGGCTGGAAGAGGACCCATGGCAGGCCCCATGGCTAGATGTGGTTGGGGAAGATCACCAGAGGCCCAACATCACCTTGCAGGATGCAGAAGGGCTGGCATGAGACAGCCAACAATGGAGAGGACTGGTTGACCTGGTCAGCTCTACACATAATGATACCTCTGGTGCAACTAACTTAGAATGACCCCCAGCTCCTTCAAGCAAGAGCAGGAAGCGAAGCAAAGTGATATATAACCATTTATGACAAGCAAACTCAGCCACTTTTGT
>NC_043000.1:25621492-25641492 GCF_006345805.1 Octopus sinensis | reverse complement strand
ACATTTCAATATTTCGTTTGTTTCCTTCAGTGTGAGTGCAGCTGTCTGCTGATAATTTAGCACGGTTGGCTGGACTTACAGTCAGCCTTGAGCTGACCAGTGTCTTGAGTGAGCTTGGTGGGCCAGAACTGGTGTGGTAACCTGATGTATCTGCATGTGTGCGTGTGTGTGCTGTGCATGTTTGTGTTTCCATGTATATGTGTGTTCCTCTCTCATCACATGACAGTTGGGGTAGGTTTGGTTACATTCTCATAACTTAGCAGTCCAGCCAAAAAGAAAACGATAGAATAAATACTAAATTTAAAATAAGTACTGGAGTTTGATTTTTATCAACTAAAATTTTTTAAAAAAAGCTTTAAAACAGTGCCCCAGCATGGCCAAAGCAAGTAAAAGAATAACAGAATTAAACCAGATTAGCTCAGACTGATTCTGTTTATCTTTGTTCCAGCTGCTCTTAAACTTCAGACCCATCTTTTCTTTCCTCACTTCCTTCAAGATAAGACAAAGATTGTTAAACTACATCCATTGATGATGGAATTATTTGGTTAGAAATCTCATCTGGAATTCTTTTATTTGTTTCAGTCATTTGACTGTGGCCATGCTGGAGCACTGCTTTTAGTCGAGCAAATTGACCCCAGGACTTATTCTTTGTAAGCCTAGTACTTATTCTATTGGTTTGTTTTGCTGAACCACTAAGTTATGGGGACTTAAGCACAACAGCATCGGTTGTGAAGCAATGTTAGGAGGACAAACACAGACACAGAAACATATACATATACAAACATACACACACACACACATACATTACAAGCTTCTTCGAGTTTCCATCTACCAAAGCAAGCTACTTACCACCACACAGTTACTCATAATTGCAAACAAATCATAACAGATAGGTTTGGCTGTGTGGTTAAGAAATTTGCTTTCTAAACATATGGATTCAGGTTCAGTCTCACTGTGTGACATCTTAGGCAAGTGTCTTCTACTATAGCCCCAAGCTGACCAAAGCCTTGTGAGTGGATTTGGTAGACGGGAAGTAAAAGAAGCCCTCAAACACACACACACACATACACACGTGTGCATGCATGTGTGTATGGTCAGGTTGTGACATCATGTGATAGTGTTCATTTCTTGTCATCTGTGAAAAATGTCTGGCCATGAGAAATGTTACTTTGCTTGGAAAAAAGGTAAGGATTGGCAACAGGAAGGGTAGCATCCAGCCCCTTGGAAAATCTGCCTCAACTAATACTGTCTGATCTGTGTAAGCATGGAAGAGTGGATGTTAGATGGTGATGGTGATGATGATGATGATGACACTATAAGGGGCAGATGTGATTGATAGTTAAGAAATTTGCTTCCCAACCACATGGTGTCAGGTTCAATCTCACTATGTGGCACCTTTTACTATATTCCCAGGTTGACAAAAGCCTTGTGAGTGGATTTGGTAGATGGATGCTGAAAGAAATCCATCGTGTATGAGAGAGAGAGAGAGAGAGAGAGGAAGAGTATGCTTGTGGCCCCTTGTCCTCACATCCTCTGATAGTTTTGAATAAGAATCAGTCATTCAAACAATGCTGTTCATTTCCTGTCCTCTGCAAAAACATGCCCAACCATGGCGAAATACTTTAAATTGCTTGGAAACAGGTGATGATTGCTGACAGGAAGGGGATCCAGCTATAGAAAATCTGTCTCACTGACTTCTGTCCAACCCATGCCATCTTGGAAAGGTGAACACTAACTCCATAACATTGGTTGATGTAAATTTACGTGTGCTGTGTACTTGCTTTGAATCAGTCAACGAAAATACACGCAGCCCTATCTGCTGTGGTTTTGTACCTGTTTGTGTACTGATTGATACAAATATCTTAAATATCTGCTATCACTCATGGAATCAATAATATAAGCCACCATGCAAATTTCAAGGAATCTGATAGGTTTGTTAGGCTCTTCGTGTAAATATTTCCAACTCAGTTCAAGACTTCATCATCATCATCATTGTTTAACATCTGTTTTCCATGCTAGAATGGGTTGGACGGTTCGACCAGGATCTGGGAAACCAGGAGGCTGCACCAAGCTTCAGTCTGATCTGGTAGTATTTCTACAGCTGGATGCCCTTCCTAACGCCAACCAATCCGTGAGTGTAGTGGGTGCTTTTCACGTGCCACCGGCACAGGTGCCAGGTGAGGCTGGCAATGGCCACGATCAGTTGGTGCTTTTTACGTGCCACCGGCACGGAAGCCAGTCAAGGCAGCGCTGGCATCGGCACGTTCGGATGGTGATTTTTACGTGCCACCGTATTACCATAATAGCATAAAAGCAGCAGTTTTTGGGTGGTTACCCTACCATTTCCACTACGACTTCCTATCAAATTCATACATGTTCAGCAAATTCTTGTGGTCCTTCACAGAATTTACAGTCGCATCCAGCCATGCCAGTTTCATTGAATTTCCAGTCCTCGCAGTGATAACAGTTCACATAAATAAACAGTGCATGCTTGAAAGCAGTTTGCGTAAACATACACCGAACCATTGTCGTGTGCTGATTGCTGATATTCATCATCATCATCATCATCATCGTTTAACGTCCGTTCTCCATGCTAGCATGGGTTGGACGGTTCGACCGGGGTTCTGGGAAGCCAGAAGGCTGCACCAGGCTCCAGTCTAATCTGGCAATGTTTCTACAGCTGGATGCCCTTCCTAACGCCAACCACTCCGTTATTGGCCGAGATAATTACCGTCAGTGCAACCTAATTGCCTGATGGAAAACCGTTGCCATGGGGGTTAAAATGGTGATGACTGCTAATCTTGGGTCGTAGAGTGACCCGCTGTACTTGAGGAGACCTACTGAGTCAAGTACGTTAACATCAACATCAAATGGAAATTGTAGTTAAGATACTCATGCCAGTGACACATTAAAAGCACCGTCTGAACGTGGAAGATGCCAGCGCCACCTGACTGGCATCCATGTCGGTGACACGTAAAAGCACCAACTGATCGTGGCTGTTAAAAGCACTGTTCGAATGTGGCAGATGCCAGCACCGCCTGACTGGCATCTATGTTGGTGACACATAAAAGCACCAACCAATCGTGGCCATTTGCCAGCCTCCTCTGGCACCTGTGCTGGTGGCACATAACAAGCACCCACAACACTCACGGAGTGGTTGGCGTTAGGAAGGGCATCCAGCTGTAGAAACGCTGCCAGATCAGACTGGAGCCTGGTGCAGCCAGCTGGTTCGCCAGTCCTCAGTCAAATCGTCCAACCCATGCTAGCATGGAAAGCAGACATTAAACGACGATGATGATGATGAATCACGATGATGACATCATCAAGAGGTTGATTTTAGATACTCCCAAAACACCATAAGGAATTTTAAAATTTTACTTTTTTGTTTTCCAACTTTATCGTTCAGCCAATCCAGCTGTATCTTGTCTGTGAAGCATCTCAACCACCTCACTACAGCCTATACTATATTACACTCACCCTGTTATCTGTATATCATGTATATGTTGTACATCACGTAACGGCTAATATGTCCTTCAGCGTCTATGGAAAACTTACTCTCAAAAGCTTTACCGAGGTTGTACTACCACCACCAATACTACCTTCATCACTGCTGCCACTACTACAACTACTACCACCATCACCACTGCCATCATTCTCAGTGCAACTACTACAATAACTACTACTACTACTACCACCACTGGCTTCACTGCTACTACCACCATCACCACTGCCATCATTCCCAATGCAACTACAACAATAACTACTACTACTACCACTACTACTACTGCCATCACTGCTACCACCACCATCACCAACACTGCTGCTACTGCCACCACCACTACAACTACTACCACCATCACCACCACCACCACCACTGCCATCATTCCCAATGCAACTACAACAATAACTACTACTACTACCACTACTACTGCTGGCTTCACTGCTATCACCACCATCACCACTGCTGCAACTGCCGCCACCACTACAATTACTACCACCATCACCACCACCACTACTGCTGCTGCTGGCTTCACTGCCACCACCACCTCTTCTTCTTCTTCTTCAGATAAATATTCAATACATATTGCATGGAAAGGAAACAGACAAGTTCAACCTGTCAAATATCTCCTGAGGATTTGCAGAAATAAATTTATTTCAGAGAAGATATTTTATATTTTATTGAACTCAGGCTTCCATAAATTTTATCCTTAAATAAAAAAAAAAAAACAAAACAAAAAACGTAACAAAAACCTTATCGTCTTCTCTGAAGTGCTTTTTTTTTTTTTTGCTGTAATCTTTTTCAATGTTAAAATGAAATATTTCTGTTTTCTGTAGCTTTCATTCCCCCATCCACCCCACTCTTCATCTGCAGCTTCCATACACCCATGTAACCTCTACCTACCCGTAACCCTGGTTCTTCTGCACCTTCCCTTCCTTTCGCTTCCAATCCCCTTGTACATATGACCTAATTGGTTTCAAATTTTGGTGCAAGGCCAGCAATTTCGGGGGAGAGGAGGAGGATAACTTGATTACATCGTCCCCAGTGCGTAACTGGTACTTAATTTGTTGACCCCGAAAGGATGAAAGGCAAAGTTGACCTTGGCAGAATTTGAACTCAGAACAGTAATTTTTGAAGTACGACTAAGTATTTGCCTGGCTTGCTAACGATTCTGCCAGCTCACTGCTTAATAATAATAATAATAATAATAATAATAAAAATAATAATAATAATAATCATCATCGTTTAATGTCCGCTTTCCATGTTAGCATGGGTTGGACGATTTGACTGAGAACTGGCAAGCCAGATGGCTGCACCAGCCTCCAATCTGATCTGGCAGAGTTTCTACAGCTTGATGCCCTTCCTAACGCCAACCACTCCAAGAGTGTAGTGGGTGCTTTTACGTGCCACCAGTACAAGGGTCAGTCAGGCGGTACTGGCAACGGCCACACTCAAATGTTGCTTTTTAAGTGCCACCTGCACAGGAGACAGTCCAGTGGCACTGGCAATAACCTCGCTCGAATAATTCTTTCTATTATAGGCACAAGGCCTGAAATTCTGTGGGAGGTGGGGCAGTCGATTAGAATGACCCCAGTACACAACTGGTACTTAATTTATTGACTCCAAAAGAAAGAAAAGCAAAGTTGACCTCGGTGGAATTTGAACTCAAAACGTAAAGACAGATGAAATGCCATTAAGCATTTTGCCCGGCGTGCTAACAATTTTGCCAGCTCACTGCCTTATTTATGAACCTAGTTCATGAAGGACATTTTTACAGGACGAGAAAAAAGAGGAAAAGCGTTAAAAGTATAACAGATCAAATTATCAAGAATACCACCCCACCCTCCATAACTACCTCACCAAGGAAACAAAGTAAAATAAAAAAAAGGTGGGGGGAGTTAAATGGCAGAAAATGGGGGTGGAGGGAGTAGTGAGTTGTATACCCCAGAACAAGTGGCATGTTCAGCGGTACCTCACAGACATGATCGCAAAGGCATTGCCACAGAGAATGGCCAGCCACTTACTGCAATAGCCACCCCAACTTGCAGGGCTCATTTTGCCAGTTTTGTGGAGGAAATCAGTGGGGTTTCACACATGTCTCATCACCACTATTTGTATCTCTACTCCACTCCAATCCAATCCTGCTTCAGTCTCCTTTTTAAAATCAGAGTAGCAATGTGGATCCTTAAAGGCAAGAAACTCTTTCTACTCTAGCTGCTTCTCTTCTACTTTCACCATATTGTCTCCTGCCATAAAGCTGCCATTCTCAAGGTTCGTAGATTTGTAAACTGCATGGCAGCAATCTCAATGTTGGGGGCACAAAAACAGCACCTTCTATGAGCTGGAAAGTGGTTGGTGTTAGGAAGGACTTCAAGTTGTGGAAGTGATGCCAAAGTAGACAATAGAGCACAATGCAGCTCCTGGTCCCACTGGACGCTGTCAAACTGGCCAACCCATGCCAGCAAGGAACATGGAACATTAAGTGATGATGATGAGTTTTCATGTAACTGTCAGTTTATATATGCATATATATCTACATCAATAGAGATATATGTGTGTGTGTGTGTGTGTGGTGTGTGTGTGTGTGTAAATTGTCATCTAAATTACGCAAATATGAAAATAATACATCTCATTTTAACAGATGTATTTACCAAACTTACATAAAAATATCTTGAAATACTAAAGAGTAAATTTATTCAATAAAATCCCCATTGGCTTCAACCATGGCCTCCAGATGACTTCAAAATCTCCTGCAACTCTTCTGGATGGTCTGCTTGTTTAAGTTGGTGAATGGTGCCATAATCCTTGCCTACAGTTCATCTGCGGTGTTACAAGGAGTTTTGTTGGTCACTTGCTCAACTGCACCCCACACATAATAATCAAGAGGGTTGCAGTGTGAGAAGTTAGGTGGCCAGATGTTAGGGGTGATGTGGTCGCAGAAAGTGTCTGACAGCCATGACTAGGGTCTCCTGCTTGTGTGGCATGGTGCAAAGTCCTGTTACCAGACATAGGGTCTTCCAGCAGCCACCCTCTTGACCCAGGGCAGCACTACCACCTCCAGGCATTCAATGTAGGCCTCTGTGTTGAGTCTGAGGCCATGTGGGAAGATGACTGGAAGCATAATGTCGCCGACACTCCAAACACCATGATGTTGACTGGATGTTTGATTTTTATCACTCTCAGTACATATTTTGGAGACATGGCAAGCCAACGGTTGTTCTGTGTTTTCACCATCTGATCCTGACAGAAACTTTTCTCATCTGAGAAAAACCAAAGCACGATTGGTTGGAGGGGATGCTTGAGTTTGTTCAAAAGCTTCATAGTGCCGTCTGTCCTCGTCCTTGATGGCTTGGGATAAAAATTGGCCCTTTCTCATCTTGTATGAGGAATACCAAATGTCTTCATGCACTACCTGCCTTATGAGAAACTCAGACGCTCCCATGTCCCTGATGCTGGACCTGATTGACTTGGGGGGATTGTTGTCAATCATGGCCTGACTCTCACCAACAAATTCAAAAGTTCTTTTCTTCCCAGAACGATCAGAGTGAGTTTCCCAAGCTGCCATGCCTTCATAATCACCATTAGACTCATCCAACTCTTTCCGAATCCTCTGCACTGTCCTCACATTGACACCCAAACACTCCGAAATGTTCATATTGGAGCTTCTGGTGTGAATACCAAGCAGTACAGCATGTCATTTCCAAATTTCTGGCAGAGTGAATTGCATCACAGTGCTGTTTTTCTCACAGATGGTGCCCAACTGACCCTACTATACTATGTAGTCAACAAAATCAAAAACAAACAATGCACATGTGCAAAATTAAAAATATAAAATGGTGACAATTTACCCATTGCACCCTGTGCACATACACCATTTATCCTTTACTTGTTTCAGACATTATTAGGTAGTATCCCACACTGGGGCACTACCTTGAAGTATTTTTAGTCGATTGAATCGACCCCACTTTTACTTTATTTGCTTGGTACTTACTCTGTTAGTCTCTTTTGCTAAACCACTAAGTTACAGGTATTTAAACATACCAATATTGATTGTCAAATGGTGCTGGGGGACAAACACAGACACAAAGACAGACCTATTGAGTCAAGCACATCAAAATCAAATGGAAATTGCAGTTGTGGTCCCTGTGCCGGTGGCACGTAAAAAGCACCATCCGAATGTGGCTGATGCCAGCGCCACCTTGTCTGGCTTCTGTGCTGGTGGTATGTAAAAAGCACCATCTGATTGTGGTACGTAAAAAAAACACCCACTACACTCTCGAAAGGGGTTGGCATTAGGAAGGGCATCCAGCTGTAGAAACACTGCCTGATCAGACTGGAGCCTGGTGTCAGTCGAACTGTCCAACCCATGCCAGCATGGAAAACGGACATTAAACAATGATGATGATGATTTATATATTCTTCAATTAATGTCCATTTTCCATGCTGGCATGGGTTGGACAGTTTGACAGATGCTGGACAGCTGAAGAGCTGCCCAGGTGTCCTATTCTGTTTTGGCATGGTTTCTATGGCCGGATACCCTTCCTAACACCAACCACTTTACAGAGTGTACTTGGTGCTTTTACACAGCACCAGCACAGGTCCTTTCTCACCCCTTCATCCCACGTCTTCCGGAGTCTACCCCTTACACATGTTCCCTCTACAATTAGAGATCAGCAACCCCCTGATGCAACAGTCTTCATTCATATGCATTACATGGCCATACCAGCATAGTCTTCTCTCTTGCACACTACATCTGATGGTGCTAGGATAAAATCCCTTCTGGACAAAATTCCCTGGCAGTCAAAATCCCCCAGGATATTGTTCTTTCTTATTTCTTTATTGCCTACAAGGGGCTAACATAGAGGGGGAAAACAAGGACAGACAAAGTAATTAAGTCAATTACATCGACCCAGTGCGTAACTGGTACTTATTTAATCAACCCTGAAAGGATGAAAGGCAAAGTTGACCTCAGTGGAATTTGAACTCAGAACATAACAACAGATGAAATACCACTAAGCATTTCACCCGGTGTACTAACATTTCTGCCAACTCACTGCCTTTGTTCTTTCTATACAATAAAAATATTTCAAAGTGAAATTTTGTAAAAAAAAAAAAAATAAATAAATAAATATCAGTTGATATTTTTGTATAAAATTTGTCCAGGGGGATTTTGTCCTGATGCCACATCTGATACCCCATATACTCCGTTTTCTCTCAAATCACTTACACTCTGTCATATAATATGAACACCGACATTACCCATCCAGCGGAGCATACTGGTTTCATTTCTTTCAAGCCTACACATGTCCTCGGCTGTCACAACCCATGTTTCACTGCCATGTAGCATATCTGTTTGTACACAGGCATCATACAATCTGCCTTTCACACTGAGGGAAGGGGCCTTTCATTACCAACTGAGGTAGGGGCTCTCTGAACTTCTCTCAATCTATTCTACCAGCTATGCTTTCAGAACACCACCACCCAACTAACTCACTATTTAACATCCATTTTCCATAAGCATTTGTATATACATGCATGTATATATTTATGTGTGTGTGTGTGTGTGTGTGTGTGTGCGTATCTATACATGTTTTCTTTGCTAGACATGATAAGCATCATATGATACGATAGAGGCATATTTGATTAATATATCTTCATTTTCTGACCAAAAAGATTATTAAATAGATATAATTGAATACAAATTGAAAAAAAAAATGGCCATATTTACATAAATGTTTATGCATGAATGTGTCTGTGAATGCTTTTACATTTTGCAAAACCTAATATATATATATGCTGTTGTCGTCACTGTCATCATCATCAACTAATGTCCACTTTCCTATGTTTGCATGCGTCGAACGGAATTGGTTGAGGCAGAGTTTCCATGGCTGGATGCCAATATACATACACACATGAGATGACAAAGGACCGAGATATCTGGTGCCTTGTACACAAGAAGACCTGTCTGCCAAAGCAAAATTGATACTGGTGCTATATGAAAAGCACACAGTACACTCTGTGGAGTGGTTGGCACTAGGAAGGGCATCCAGCCATAGAAACCATACCAGAACAGACAATAAAGCCAGTGAGTAACTGGTACTTATCTAATCGACCCCGAAAAGATGAAAGGCAAAGTCTACTTCGGTGGAATTTGAACTCAGAACGTAACGGCAGACAAAATATTGATAAGCATTTCACCTGGCACGCTAACATTTCTGCCAGCTTGCCGCCTTCTTACCACACAGCCATGCCTGCAGAGTCATTAGTGTGTCAGACAGAATGCCTTACGGTATTGGTTCTAGTTCACTACATTCTAAGTTCAAATGCTGCTGAGGTCATTGATACAAAGAGCCAATCCACGGCAGTGAATTGGAACTGTCAGAACATCACACAAAATACCTTGTGGTATTTGTTCCAGCTAAGATAGGTTGGGACCAAAATAATTACAGACTTGAAAACAAAACAAGCACTTCTTTTTATTTCATTGTTTAACATCCACTTTTTCATGCTTGCATGGGTTAGATGGATATTTGTTGAGGTGGATGCCTTTTCTGTCACCAACCCTCACTTCTTTCCAATCAAGGTATTATTTCCCATGCAAGACAGGAAATGAACATCATTTGTATGACAATGATGCTCATTTGCAAGACAAAAGTACACAGACATACACAACAGGCTTCTTGCAGTTTCCATTTATGAAATATATTCACAAAGCTTTGGTCATCTCAAAGCTATAGTAGAAGACACTTGACTAAGATGTTAGACAGTGGGACTGAACCTGAATCCTTATGTTTGGGAAGCAAATTTCTTAACCACACAACCAAACCTACCCCTTATGATGTGTTCGTGATTAATTCCAGGTGAGATTTCTAACCAAATAATTCCATCGTTAATGGTTGTAGTTTAACAATCTTTGTCTTATCTTAAAGAAAGTGATGAAAGAGAAGATGGGTTTGAAGTTTAAGAGCAGCTGGAACAAAGATAAACAGAATCAGTCTGAGCTAATCTGGTTTAATTCTGTTATTCTTTTACTTGCTTCAGTCATTGGAATGTGGCTATGCTGGGGCAATGTATTAAAGCTTTTTTTTTATTTGATAACATCAATTCCGATACTTATCGTAACTTTGGTATTTATTGTATTAGTTTCTGCTTTTTACTGAGTTGCTGCTGCTGCTACTATTACGCTGTTGTTTAACGTCCACCTTCCATGCTAGCATGGGTGGGACGATTTCACAAGAGCTGACCAGGCAGAGGCCTGCACCAGACTTCTGTGGCTGTTTTGGTAGGATTTTTACAGCTGGATGCCCTTCCTAACACCAACCACTCAGCAGAGTGGACTTAGTGCTTTTTATGTGGCACAAAGATAGGTGAGGTCAGTTTTGGCAAGGTTTTTACAGCTTGATGCCCTAAACACCAACCACTTTATAGTGTGGACTGGGTGCTTTTAAGTGGCATCTGCACTGACAGGGTCACCAAGTCACCAAGTACTTGCAAGGCAAAAAAAAAAAAAAAACACCTTCAGTGGAGAGGAGGTTATCTTGTGTTGGATGATGAAAGATTATAGTGAGACAGATACAGGTGTCTTGCTGTAGAGGAAGTATGAGGTTACTTGGCCAAGTTCAAATCCACTTACAAAGCTATGGTCAGCCTGGGATTAAAGAAGAAGGCACATTCCCAAGATGCAGTGGAATTGAACCTGAAACCACATGGTTGAGAAGCAAACTGCATAACCACACAGCCATGCTTGAAGCTTCCAAATAATTTTGAAAATAATGAAGAATTCAGGAAAATAGCTTTGTTATTAAGTTAGTGTCGAAGGCGGGAAACTAGTAGAATCATTAACATGTCAGGTACAATACTTAGCAGTGTTTCGTCCATCTTTACATTCTGTTTCTTTATTGCCCACAAGGAGCTAAACATAGAGGGGACAAACAAGGACAGACAAAGGGATTAAGTTGATTACATCGACCCCAGTGCGTAACTGGTACTTAATTTATCGACCCCGAAAGGATGAAAGGTAAAGTTGACCTCAGTGGAATTTGAACTCGGAACGTAACGGCAGACGAAATACCACTAAGCATTTAGCCTGGCATGCTAACGTTTCTGCCAGCTCGCTGCCTTTTTACATTCATCATCATCATCATCATTTAACATCCATTTTCCATGCTGGCATAGGTTGGACAGTTTGACAGGAGTTGGTCAGCTTAAGCACTGCCCAGACAGCATGGTTTCTATGGCTAGATGCCCTTCCTAATGCCAACCACTATAGAGTGCACCAGGTGCTTTTATGCAGCAGACACAGGTGCATTCATGTGGCTCCGTTATGCATTGCTGAGGTGGACTTAGCTTTCCATCCTTTAGGGATTGATAAAACAAGGACCAGTTGAGTACTAGTGTTGATATAATCAGCTTACTCCCTCCCCTGACATTGCTGGTCTTGTGCCAAAAATTTAAAACCATTTTTAATTTAGTGTCTAGAATATAAGTTAACATGAAATCTTAATGGAAACTTTAAATTTAGATCACTTTAAAACCAGAACCTCACAACACTAAAAGACGGTCAGTGGTGGGTCAATATTGAGAATGGTAAACAGCAATTTCTTGAACATTATTTACATTTGATGGATATTTGTCCTCATCTTGTTTGTTGTTAACATGTTTTGGCTGATGTACTCTCCAGCCTTCATCAGGTGTCCTGGGGGAATTTCGAACCTGGGTTCCCATTTGTAAGGTATTTTTCCGATATTATTATTATTATTGGCGTTAGGAAGGGCATCCAACTGTAGAAACACTGCCAGATCAGATTGGAGTCTGGTTTGCCAGTCCTCAGTCAAATCGTCCAACCCATGCTAGCATGGAAAGCGGACGTTAAACGATGATGATGATGATGATTATTATTATTATTATTATTATTCAGGTCACTGCCTGGAATCAAACTCGGAATCTTGGGGTTAGTATGACCACTGGTATATGGCATAGTGGTTAAGAGCACAGGCTACTAACGTCAAGATTCCGAGTTCGATTCCAGAAAGTAACCTGAATAATAATAATAACAACAACAGAAAATACCTTAGGAATGAGAACCCAGGTTTGAAATTCCTTCAGAACACCTGATGAAGGCTGGAGAGTACATCAGCCGAAACATTGTGTTAACAACAAAGATGAGGACAAATATCCATCAAATGTAAATAATGTACATAATTCCTCATTTCTCAAATATAGAACAACAATTTCTCATAGACAAAGGGCAAGGGCTAGAAACACTAAATTCTTCAATCCTCACAGAATCTCAACTCACCAAACTCACTTATTCTTATGTAGAATATTCTTCAGTTTGACATTCTTATGCAAAGAGAAAATTCCAGTAAGAGATGTAGAAAGACAGTCCTATATAAAACCCTGCTAACAACAGTAATTTTAATCAATACGACGGTTGAAAACCTAACAAAAGAGAAGACTGAATGAAATAAACGAGGCAAAATGAAACATATCTAATCACAAAGACAGCTGAATTAATAAACGGCTGCCAAGGCCGCCATGTTCTATTGGAATTCTTCAGACATATTTGGTTTTCCATTCCAATATGATTAAATAACTATTATGGACATTATAAGAACATAAAAAGAAACATTTTTTTTTCTATCTCATCTTTTTTATACTTTAATTTTTTTTAACAGCTATTTTCCATGTTAGCATGCATGGAATGTTTTCCTTATCAGCTTTAGACATTTTTATTTTTATGTAACTGAAACAAGTCGCTTTATAAAGTCTGTACACACACTTTCCTGTTGAATGCTTCTTTATGAATTTAGTGACAGCACAAGCTGTTTTCTAGTTTTGAAAGAGCTCAGCAAAATGGTTTCAGCAAGACTTGAATTTAAACAACATAGAGAACAGGTCAGAACTTTAACCCTTTAGTGTTCGCATTATTCTGCCAAAATTAATCCTTTTTTATCCACATTGGTTTGAACTAATCAGACATTATCTTGGAGCTATGAGATTTTGATGAGGTAGCTGTTAATTTTTAAAACGATATTGTAGGGCTGGTGTGAGAGACCAGATCTGGCTAGTTTGAACATAAAACAGGCAGAATACTTTTGGCCGGATATGGCCGGTTTAAATGCTAAAGGGTTAAACCACACAACCTTTAAACGCTAGATATGGAAACATTTGCATCAGTCCCACTGTGTGGCACCTTGGGCAGGTGTCTTCTATCATAGCCTCAAGCTGACCAAAGCCTTGTAAGTGGATTTGGTAGGCAGAAACTGAAAGAAGGCGGCGAGCTGGCAGAAACGTTAGCGCGCCAGGCAAAATGCTTAGCGGTATTTCATCTGTCTTTATGTTCTGAGTTCAAATTCCGCCAAGGTTGACTTTGTTTTTCATCCTTTCGGGGTCGATAAATTAAGTACCAGTTACACACTGGGGGTTGATGTAGTCAACTTAATCTCTTTGCCTGTCCTTGTTTGTCCCCTCTATGTTTAGCCCCTTGTGGGCAGTAAAGAAATAAGAAACTGGAAGAAGCCCTTCATATATATATATGAGTGTGTGTGTGTGTGTGTGTGTTTATCCCCCTAACATCGCTTGACAACTGATGGTGGTGTGTTCATGTCCAAGTAACTTAACAGTTCAGCAAAAGAGACTGATAGAATAAGTACTAGGCTTACAAAGAATAAGTCCTGGGGTCAATTCATTCAACTAAAGGTGGTGCTCCAGCATGGCCACGGTCAAATGACTAAAACAAGTAAAACAGTAAAAAAATTCTTAATAATAACTTTATCTTTTATCTTATCCTTGTTTCAGCCGTTAGACTGCGGCCATGCTAGGGCACCACCTGCAAGAAATTTTTTTTAGTTGAATGAATCAACCACAGTACTTATTTTTTTATGATTGGTATTTATTCTATCAGTCTCTTTAGCTGTACCACTAAGTCATGGGGGATGTAAACACACAAACACCAATTATCAAGAAGTGGTGGAAGAAAAACACAAACACAAAGACACACACACACACACAACATTTCTTTTGGTTTCCGTCTACAAAATCTACTCACAAAGCTTTGGTCAGCCTGAGACCATAGTAGAAGACATTTGCCCAAGATGCCATGCAGTGGGACTGAACCTGCAACCTTGAGGTTGGGAAGCAAACTTCTTATCATACAGCCACACCTGTACCTATCTGTTCATTCTTAGTATATTCTGGCAGATTCAAACCTGTATCTCTGATTGTTGGTGGTTTTGTTAACTGTGAACATATCCCCCACTGAGATGATGATGATGACGATTGTTTAACATCTGTTGTCCATGTTTGCATGAGTTGGATGGTTTGACTGGACTGGCATGCTAGAAGTCTACACCAGACTCCAATCTGATTTGGCATGGTCTTCTATGGCTGGATGCCATTCCTAATGACAACCACTTTGAGAATGCCAAAAGTCTTGGTCATTGCCTCTTTGAAGCCCAACACTCAAAAGGAACTCAGCCACTTTGTCTTCATGAGGCCCAGCACTTGAAAGGAAGGCCCAGCGTTCGAAAGGAAGCCCTGGCACTTGAAAGGAAGGCCCAGCGCTCGAAAGGAAGGCCCAGCGCTCGAAAGGAAGGCCCAGCGCTCGAAAGGAAGGCCCAGCGCTCGAAAGGAAGGCCCAGCGCTCGAAAGGAAGCTCTAGCACTTGAAAGGAAGGCCCAGCGCTCGAAAGGAAGGCCCAGCGCTCGAAAGGAAGGCCCAGCGCTCGAAAGGAAGCTCTAGCACTTGAAAGGAAGGCCCAGCGCTCGAAAGGAAGGCCCAGCGCTCGAAAGGAAGGCCCAGCGCTCGAAAGGAAGGCCCAGCGCTCGAAAGGAAGCTCTAGCACTTGAAAGGAAGGCCCAGCGCTCGAAAGGAAGGCCCAGCGCTCGAAAGGAAGGCCCAGCGCTCGAAAGGAAGGCCCAGCGCTCGAAAGGAAGACCCAACGCTCGAAAGGAAGGCCCAGCACTCAAAAGGAAAGCCCAGCCCTCAAAAGGAAGGCCCAGCGCTTGAAAGGAAGGCCCAGCACTCAAAAGAAAGGCCCAGCACTCGAAAGGAAGGCCCAGCGCTCGAAAGGAAGGCCCAGCACCCGAAAGGAAGGCCCAATGCTCAAAAGGAAACTTCAAGACACTCTGGCGTTTTGACCTTGTTGAAGCTACTCCACTGGACTGATAGGGTTGAGAGGGATAGTCAATTACATCAACCCAGTGCTCAACTGGTACTTATTTCATTGACCGCAAAAGGATGAAAGACAAAGTCGGCCTTGGCAGAACTTGAACTCAGAACATAAAGGTAAACAAAATGCTGCCAAGTATTTTGTGCACCATGCTAACGATTTTACCAGCTCACTGCCTTGTTAACCACCTTAATAATCTTTTCCACTATAAACACAAGGCTTGAAATTAGGGGAAGGGGGACAAGTCAATTACATCAACCCCAGTGCATAACTGGTACGTAATTTATCGACCCTGAAAGGATGAAAGGCAAAGTTGACGTTGGTGGAATTTGAACTCAGAACGTAAAGACAGATGAAATGCTGCCAAGCTTTTGCTCAGCTTGCTAACGATTCTGCCAGCTCATCACCTAATGACATGGTGATAATTGAAACAAGGAATGTGGCATAGTGGCTAGGGATATTCAGCTTATGATCAAAAGGGAGCGAGTTCAATTCCTGGCAGTGTACTGTGCACCTGAGCAATACACTTTATTTTTCACGTTGCTCCAGTCAACCCTGCTGGCAAAAATGAGTTGTACCTGTAATTCTAGGGGCCAGCCTTGTCACATTCTGTGTCATGCTGACTCTCCCTCAGAGTTACATTAAGGGTATGCATGTCTGGGAAGTGCTCACCCACTTGCACATTAATTTCACAAGTGGGCTATTTCATTTATTGGATCAACTCATCATTGCAACTGACGGAGTGCCAATTATAATTGAAACCAAGGCAGTCTAGAAAATTACTATTTGTAAATCTCACAAGAGATATTCAGCCACAGTACTTTGTAGTAAAGACTATTTGCCAACATAACATGGCAGTCCTAGTTTAGGACGAATGTTGCTGTAATTTAGCCCCAGGAGACATCATCTCCAAAAAATTATTCTATGCTGATGAAGAGAAATAACCCAGAAATTGTTGGGAATCTAGATTCTCGTGTTTGAAAATATAAGGACACGGATCGTGTTGTATAGCCATCTGGAGAGGATGTCTCCAGGGGCTAAATTACAGCAACATTCGTCCTAAACCAGGACTGCCAAGTTATGTTGGCAAATAATCTTTACTCCAAAGTACTGTTGCTGAATATCTCTCATTGTAAGATTTAACAAAATGGTAATTTTCTAATTTATAGATCAGTGACTAGTTGTCACTTTGAAAACTATATATTTCGAATGGGAATTTGGCAGTGCCACCTCTAGGCAAACAATTATTCTGTGCTGGTGAAGAGAAATAACCCAGAAATCATGATACACAGATATTGTTTTGAGCTGAGTGGGGGTGCTAGATTCCCTTGTTCGAAAATATAAGGACACAGATCATGTTGTATAGCCAGCTGGAGATGATGTATGTCTCCTGGGGCTAAATTACAGCAACATTTGTCTTAACCCTTTCATTAGCGTATTTATTTTGAGATGCTCTGTGTTTCTTTCAATTATTTTAAATATAACAAAGAATTAGGTAAAATAACTTAGTTATCATTCAGCTCGTGTTAGGAACATAAATTGCGACTAAGGTTTGGTGGAAGATTTTAATTCAGAACTTAAGGAAACAAGACATTTGTACAACACAGCCAGAGCCGGTTTCAGCTGGGTTGGTAACGAAAGGGTTAAACCAGAACTGCCATGTTATGTTGGCAAATAATCTTTACTACAATGGCAGTGTATTTCAACAGAAAACTGAAAGGGTTTACACTTTTCTCAGTTGTGATAAATCCTACCATAAACGTGTTCAATTATATTTTCTATGATTCCTCACAGATAAATACAGAAACAGGTTTGACATTTATCAATAAATCTGTGAGAAGTTTCCATTTCATCGTTTGATTTGATCAATGTAGCATTGCAGTCCCAATCAACAGCATTGTTATTCTCTGTGAAACTGGAACCACATGGGAATGGTCAATTATGGAATTTAATCACTGTACAAACATTTGTCAAAAGCAATTGCAAATAGGATTATATAACAACACCTTGGCGTTAAGAAAAACATCTGAACGTCTACAAGACATAAATCATAAACACCCATGTCTATAATAAGGAAATTGGATATATATATACGCGAAAAAGTGTGTATATACAGTTCTATATTTAAGAGATGAGGAATTATGTACATTATTTACATTTGACGGATATTTGTCCTCATCTTGTTTGTTAACACATTTTGGCTGATATACCCTCCAGCTTTCACCAGGTGTCTTGGAGAAATTTAAAACCTGGGTTCTCATTCCTAAGGTATTTTTCAATGTTATTATTATTATTATTCAGGTCACTGCTTGGAATCAAACTCGAAATCTTGGGGTTAGTAGCCCACGCTCTTAACCACTACACCATATAAGTGTGTATATAATTCATACATAGGTGGATACACATACACACACATCTCTAATAGAGAGACAGATATTAGAAAATATTTTGACAAATTAAATTTAAATGTTGAAGCGAATCTAACAGATTTTGTGTGTTTCTTAAATGGCTTATAAACACCTTCCATGCTGCAATTGTTTTCGTTCCAGCACACGATCTCAGATCAGGTCACTTGCTATGCAAGTACATCTCCGTAATAAGGTATTAGATAGATATGGGCATATATGTTTAGACAAACGAGAGAAAAAGTATTTAAGTGTGTCTTTCTATTTGTGTTTGTCTTTCCAGCTATCTTGTCTTCATGTCAACACCATTTGACAACTGGTATTGGTTTGTTTACATCCCCATAATTTTGCAGTTTTGCAAAAAGAGAAAAAAACCCCAATAAAATGAGAATAAGTACCAAACTTATATTAATTTAATGGGTTCAATCTGATTGGAAACCCTTCAAGGTGGTGCCCCAGCATGGCCACAACCCACTGACTGAAATCATCAACTTTGCTTTTCATCCTTTTTCAACGGTGATTAACAAAAAGCACTAATTCCAGGAGATTAGTAGGATTATTATAGCACCAGGTGTGATAGACTGCAACATCTAGTGCAGGGCTTTGAGGTCCTAAAGACATCTCTTGTGATAATGGTGCTGCCAAGCAGTATCAGCCCTTACTTTCCCCCTTATGCTACTAGCCCTTACTTTCCCCTTATGCTACTAGATCATAGGTAAGTGAGATGGGGCTTCAATGCATTGGAAACTGTTGGTCTTCCATGAAAATACCTTGCTCAGACACCTATCTTTGGGAAGGACTTTCTAGAAGCAAACCCATTCCAGCATTTCACAAGACATATTCAGACTCCAGATACCATTATCATTTTAACATCCATTTTTCCATGTAGAATTTCCTGAGCCAGATTTTTCAAACAAGATAATATTCCCCCTATGGCCAGACATGCTTTCAGGGAAGATTGGAAATGAGGAGCACCATATGATGGGAGGGTGCCCAATGTCAAGGCCAAGAGTTACAAACACACACACACACACACACACACAAATACAGGCCCAACACTTGAAGGGAACTTGGCCACTTTGCCTCCACGAGGCCCAGTGCTCAAAAGGAACTCAGCCACTTTGCTTTTGTGAGGCCCAACACTTGAAAGGAACTTAGCCAATTTGTCTCCATGAGACCCAACGCTCAAAAGGAACTTTGTCTCTGTGAGGCACAACACTTGAAAAGATTATTATTATTATCAATAATAGAGGATGGTGCCTTGGCAGAATTGTTAGTTCATCAGAGGCATTTATTCCATCGTTATGTTCCCAGTTCAAACCTGATTGAAGTTGACGTTACCTTTCATCCTTTTGGGGGTCAATGAGATAAGTAGTAGTCAGGTACTGGAATCAATGTAATCAACTTCCCCACCCCACCCTCCCCTTGAAATTACTGACCCTAAGCCAAAATTTGGAATCATTATTTATGAATGAACAAGGAAGATTCTAGATGCTGAGTCAGACTGGTAGAATCAGCAGCTATATTTCCCTCAAACTACACATTATCTTGAAAATTGGTACACACTTTAGATAATATAGCCCTAGATATATTGTCTGAAAAAGTTCCAAGTGGGATTGTCATGGCTGGAACTAAACAAGAACAGCTACAAATGTTAATGCTAAAAGAAATCATGATGAATAAAAAAAATATACTCGATAAAAAAATAAACCATTCTGACATAAAATCAATATTGAACAAGAATTCGATATTCTTTGTGTTCCTTCTCCAAGAACCATAGTTTGTGACCAATATTTGTTGTAGTAGTTGTTATTGCTGCTGTTTTGTAGAACCAGGTCAGCTTTGATCAAGCACTTCTGCTCACCACTTTTTAAATGTATGGCAGCAGTTGTACGTGTTCTGTGTAATTTAATAATGTCTGGGA
>NC_043000.1:25546492-25616492 GCF_006345805.1 Octopus sinensis | reverse complement strand
TAAAAGCACCCACTACACTCTCGGAGTGGTTGGCATTAGGAAGGGAATCCAGCTGTAGAAACTTTGCCAGACCAGACTGAGCCTGGTGCAGACTTCTGGCTCACCAGTCCTCAGTCAAATCGTCCAACCCATGCCAGTATGGAAAGTGGACATTAAACAACGATGATGATGATATATATACATACATACATACACAAACAGACACACACACACACACACACACACACACACACACACTTGTATGTATGTAAGTATGAAATGTATAATTCTAAAGATGTGTGTGTGTGTGTGTATAGATTCACACATATATATAGGCGTGTGTGTTTATTAATATGTTAATAGCTGAAAATGTCACCTTTGCTCTCGGGGTCAATCATCTCGCTGATAGAGATGCAACGAGTAAATTCATCCCTCCTCATCTCTAAAAACCGACGTATCCCTGTAAAAAACAAAAACATCCTTAGTGAGACAATGGTAAAGTTCAAACATGAAATAACACTAAAACAGTATTAATTAATTTTGCAATAATTAAATATTTAACACTTCAGTCATAATACGGTTAATTATAAATAAAATTGCATATTAATTAGAAAAATACCATGTTGGCAATGATGATGATGACCATCATCATCATGTAATGTCTGTTTTCCATGCTGGCATGGGTTGGATGGTTTGACAGGATCCAGAAAGCTAAAGGGCTGTGTTGAGCTTCTGTGTCAGCATTGGTAAGGTTCTATGGCTGGATGCCCTTCCTAATGCCAACCACTTCAGCGTGGACTTGGTGCTTTCTTCATGCCACTGGCACTAATAAGGTTGCCAAGTAACTTGCAAGACAGGAAAAAGTCAAGGGGAAAACAAACAAACCCTATAACTAAAAGTGGAAGGAGTGGCATTATGCCTGGTGTTAAAAAGCTAAAGAATGACAAAGAGACAAGCATAGGTCTCTTGCTGAATATATGGCTACCCAACTTTATATAAGGGTGGGTGAGGGTAGCTGAGAAGAAGATGAATTTAAAAAGGGTTCAGTGTGGGATTTATATAGTAAATAGGGGATAATGGCAAATAGGGAACATGTGCAGGGAGAGGGCAAAAAGCAATGCCTTTTCTGCTTGTTTTGTTCCCGTACATTCAAACATTCTTTAACCCATGTCTATTGTTCATCTCTCAATCATTCCCTCCTCTTCTCTGTTCTCACTGTTCCATGTTTCCAGTGTGACAGAGGACAGCATGGGATCTCTTCTGTTCCCCAGACATAGCTTCAAATGTAACTAAGAATGTCCTGACACCTATGCTGACCCTCTCACCAACAATCCTTCATTGGAACAGGACCCATCTACTTTCCATTCTCACACTCACATCACACACCAATGTGCATGGCTTAGTGGTCAGAGTGTTCAATTCATGATCTTAAGATAGTGGTTTCAATTCCTAGACCAGGCAATACATTGTGTTCTTGAGCAAAACACTTCATTTCACATTGCTCCAGCCACTCAGCTGGAAAAACTAAGTAATCCTGCAATGGAACTATAATGGGAGGAAAGGTTCACAATATTGGACGAATATCGCCTTCTCCCATTAAATTTGTTCTTTGTGTTGTTTCAGGCTCCAGCTGGGAAGGAAAGAAGTCTTAAGTAAAAATGCAATTCACAACCAGTTTATTTATAAGTTACACAGAATAGGTAAAACATGTTGCTCTCAATTTACCATCTCAAGCTGTGTGTGTCTCGTATCTCCATTAACGCAGGCCCATTGCCTCTGGAGATACGACATGCAGACAGGACTGGCCTGCAGACCCAGCCAGCGAAGTGTGTTCAGCAAGCGCTTGTGATGAAGAAGAGATAGAATTTGTTTGTTGGGCCCTTATATCCAGTTTGCCATCACGGACCTCGTTGTGATCTCGTGCATGGCAAATGGATGCAGGTGAGGTCTCACTCCAGTCTCGGAGATGGCAATGGCTGCCGCAAGATCTCATCCAATATGGCGCTGACTGCTTGTGCCACTACAGAATGATGTCCCTTCCAGTGGGGAAACACATATGCCACAGAAATTTCGGAAATCAGCCCTAGGAGTCTAAATAATTCAGACAGGATCTTTATCCTCCTCCCATCGCTCAACCCTGTCTTGTAGCCTATGTATAGTGGAGGCGCAATGGCCCAGTGGTTAGGGCAGCGGACTCGCGGTCATAGGATCACGGTTTCGATTCCCAGACCGGGCGTTGTGAGTGTTTATTGAGCGAAAACACCTAAAGCTCCACGAGGCTCCGGCAGGGGATGGTGGTGATCCCTGCTGTACTCTTTCACCACAACTTTCTCTCACTCTTACTTCCTGTTTCTGTTGTACCTTGTATTTCAAAGGGCCGGCCTTGTCACTCTCTGTGTCACGCTGAATATCCCCGAGAACTACGTTAAGGGTACACGTGTCTGTGGAGTGCTCAGCCACTTACACGTTAATTTCACGAGCAGGCTGTTCCGTTGATCGGATCAACTGGAACCCTCGTCGTCGTAACCGACGGAGTGCTTCCATCTGAGCCTATGTATATAGATGGCCACATTGGACCACTTATGCACAGTTTACTCTACCATCATCCTCTGCTCCTAGACAACCTGTCACCATTGTGTGTTACTCTGATGGCTAACTTATTCTTGTTCCTTCTATCTCGGACATCCATGGCCTCAGTTATTTCTCTGCCAGTCACCTTGTATTACCTTGGAAATACAAATCTATCTCAGAATACTAAATACTTCAATCACTCCACTCTTTATCCCACATCCCTCTCACGACTTATCATTGATGCCTCTATCACTCATCCTTCTAACTCTACAAAGAGGTTGGTGATCAAGCAGAGACAGGGTATTGTGGTGTTGTTTTAGTCTTGTCAAGGACATGACACTACTCAACTTCTGGTGCCAGATAAAAAGAAGCCAGCATATTCTGTAAAGTGGTTGGTGTAAGGAAGGGCATCCAGCTGTAAAAAAAAATGGTCAAAACTGAAGCACAAATGTAAAGAGGTCTTCTGGTCTATCTGAGAGGACACTCGTAAGTACATGTTGACTGACTGCAATAACCTATCCAATCCATACTAGCATGGAAAAGGGACAAAAATGATGACAATGTTGATAATTATGATAATGATGATGGTGGTGGTGGTGTGTGTGATAGTCATTGTTTATTGTCCACTTTTCCATGTTTGCATGAGTCAGGTGGAATTTGTTGAGGCAAATTTTTTTACAGTTGGATGCCATTCCTGTCACCAACTCTCACCTGTTTCCAAGCAAAATATTTTTCCATGGCCAGACCTGTTTTTCACAGCAGAATGGAAACAAACAAAAATGCTTGTATGATGGTGCGGCTCATTTACAGTCATCACATGATGTCAAGATAAGGGTACACACACACACACAGTAAGCTTCTTGTTTTTGTCTATGAAATCCACTCACAAAGGCTTTGGCTGGTCTGGTACTATAACAGACAACACTTGGCCAAGGTACCATGCAGGCAGGACTGAACCCAAAATCACATGTTCAAGAAGCAACCACACCTGCGCCTATATATACATATACACCATAGACACATTATTATACTTTTCTACTCTAGGCACAAGGGCTGAAATTTTGGGGGAGGGGGCCAGTCGATTAGATCGATCACAATACGCAACTGGTACTTAATTTATCAACCCCGAAAGGATAAAAGGCAAAGTTGACCACAGTGGAATTTGAACCTATTTCTTTACTACCTACAAGGGGCTAAACACAGAGAGGACAAACAAGGACAGACAAACGGATTAAGTCGATTACATCGACCCCAGTGCATAACTGGTACTTATTTAATCGACCCTGAAAGGATGAAAAGCAAAGTCGACCTCGGCGGAATTTGAACTCAGAACGTAGTGGCAGATGAAATACCGCTATGCATTCCACCCAGCATGCTAATGTTTCTGCCAGCTCGCCACCAGACACATTATAATTGATGACGGTTAGCAGAATCGTTAGCATGCTGGGAAAAATGCTTAGTGGTATTTCATTTGTTTTTACATTCTGAGTTCAAATTTTGCCGAGGTCAACTTTTGCCTTCCATCTTTTCGGGGTTGATGAAATAAAGACCAGTTGGACACTGGAGCTGATGTCATTGACAAGCCTCATTCCCTGAAATTACTGGCCTTGTGCTAAAATTTGAAACCATTATTACACAGACACACACACACACAATGTGTCAAAAGAAAGAAAAGTGAGAGCTCATGGCTCAGAAAGATGTTTGTTTCTTGTATTTGAAGTTGTATTAAAATAGTCAAGAACATTGTTTGTTCCTTCTCAAGCCACGCCTGGCTCATAAGGGCTGGTTTCCCAGTTTCCTTGGCACATAAGTACCCCACCTGGATGGGATGCCGGTCGGTCGCAGGTGAGCTGCTAGATGCAGGAGGAAAGAGTGAGAGAAAGTTGTGGTGAAAGAGTCAGCAGAAGTTCGCCATTACCTTCTTCCGGAACCACGTGGAGCTTAGGTGTTTCACTCATAAACACACACACACACACATCGCCCGGTCTGAGATTCGAGCCCATGATCCCCTGACCGCGAGTCCGCTGCACTAACCACTAGGCCATGTGCCTAGCGACACAATATGTCAGGAACATACTGGAATATATTTCTACTGGTTAGTTGGCAGAATGACTGTTATTCTCCTTCACTCTCTCTTTCTCTCTGAACTTGTCTCTCCCTCTCTCTCTCTTTCTCCTCCTCCTCCTCCTCTCTCTCCATGGAAACATGTATGTATGAGTGTGTTTGCATGAATGTGATTCTCTGTGTACATGTGTTTGCATGTGTGTATATTATTCCATGTACATATGCATGTATGTATGTGTGTGTGCATGTGTGTGTGTATGTGTGTGTGTGCGCATTATTCAAATATAAAATGGAATCTGGGTTCCACGAGCCATAAAAATTTAACAACCCCAATCATTTAAAATATTTTCTTGTCTTCTTATCATAATTTTTTCTTGGGGTAATTTGTTTTTTAATCTTTACATTATGAAGACAATCAAAGAGAAATCACTTGGAACCTGATGCATTCATAGCTTTTACCAAGGTCTATTAGAAACTAAAATCCAATTATTTGCAATTCCAAATTCGAAATCCAACCAAGATCTTTGATGGGACAGATTAGGTCTTGGAGTAAATAAATATTGATTCAGAGTAAATAGCTGCTGATTGATTCAAAGAATGTTTGTTGAATTCCTTGAGATGGGAAAAACGGTAATAATGAATCCCAGTATCATGTCGTTACTGTCTTGTGTAATCTCATCTTACACACAGCACTGACAGCGGAACCAAACTGCAAACATCCAGCCCCCATCCTATCACATATGCACACATGTAAGTATAGTCGACATATTGGACATAGATCTGGTTGGCATCATGGCTGTGTGGTTATATATGTAAGTGATACGACATGTCTCTATATAGTTCTATGTTTAAGAGAGAGGAATTATGTACATTCATCATCATCATCATCATTTACATTTGACCTCATCTTGTTTGTTTTTAACACAATGTTTCGGCTGATATACCCTCCAGCCGAAGGAATTGCTGGATTGTAAAAAAATTAATTCAAGTGCCTGACTTGGGGTCCTAATTATCAATATACTTTAATTCGAATGAAGCCTTCAAATAATTGTGTATATCATCATCATCGTCATTGTTTAATGTTCGCTTTCCATGCTGGTATGGGTTGGGTGGTTTGACTGAGGGTTGGCAAGCGATTTGGCAGTTTCTACAGCTGGATGCCCTTCCTAACGCTAACCACTCCGAGAGGGAATTTGAATTGTTTATATATCAAAAAATGTATAAAGTCGAAACAAATTGTTGGCTTTTTAAAAATAATTGTTAATGCACGTAAAAAGCACCAACCGATTGTGGTTGGTGCCAGCCTGCCCTGGCCCCCGTGCCGGTGGCATGTAAAAAGCACCCACTACACTCACGGAGTGGTTGGCGTTAGGAAGGGCATCCAGCTGTAGAAACACTGCCAGATCAGATTGGAGCCTGGTGCAGCCATCTGGTTTGTCAGTCCTCAGTCAAATGCCAGCATGGAAAACAGATGTTAAACGATGATGATGATGTTATATTACATCATACTATATTTACAGTATATTATGTTATATTATAATATAAATAAATTATTGGATTGTGATTTGTATCTCTCTATTCAATTTGTTTGTAATTTGCATTACACCCATATTTATGAGGTATTCAACTGAAGTACAGGTGAAGTGGATGTTTTACACACCCCTTTGAAGGAATTCCTTTCCTTAGTTTATCACCTTATATATACTTCATTATTATTATTATTAAAGCTGCAAAAACATCACAAAAAATTGCTACTCAGAGAGTTTCACGTTGCCATTCGGGCAGTTTAGATTGATTTTACTACTACTACTCCATCAATCAATCTAAACTGTCTGATAAACGGGAGTGTGAAACTCGGAGTAGCTGTTATTTTGGTTCGTGGGAAATATGAGTATAATGCAAATTACAAACAAATTAAATTAAATGATGATGATGATGATGATGATGATGAATTGATCCCGGTACTTGGTTTTTAAGACTGGTACTTGTTCTATTGGTTTCTTTTTGCCAAACTACTAAGCAACTGGGGTATAAACAAACCAACACCAGTTATCAAGCAGTGTTGGGAGTGCGATCTGTGGAATAAGCTGCCAGACAAGATGGTGAAGATGCCGACAACCGCTCGGTTCAAGATCTCTCTTGACCTCAAGTGGCCTGAACTCTTTACATGAACACCACCCTGTACATAACTCCACGTCCCCCTACATGGCCTTGCTTTTTGCTTTTTGAGCCAAAAAATTAACTAACTAACTAACTAACAAACACAGGTACACAACAGGAAAAGCATACCTGCAAGAGGACAAAGGAAGCTATTCAAAGATGTGATGGGAATCTTTGGTAAATAACTGACACAAGAATAAGTTTTAGTGTAAAATGAAGCACAAAGTGACCAGTATGCTTCTCTTCTTGAGCAGACTTGTGAATTTTGCAATGGCCCACGTAATTACATAAGGGTCCACAGAAGTTAAATCTGGTGGACATCAATCCTTGACCACAAGGGATTGCCAATAACACTGCAACAGCAAGAGTACCAAATTGCTAGAAATAGCAGCTTCAGTCAAACTTCCAAAGAAATAACAGCTAAATTACTCCCAAATTACAAAAGAAACACAAGATGGGAAAACTTTTGATCCTAAGTGTATTTTATCACACTGACCATGTATTGTCCAATAGATTCTTATTTATGGCAGTGGGACGTGATAAAAGAGCAATTTGGTTACTATTTCTCTACTGGTGTTAGAGAAGAGGAGCAGGAGGAGGAGGCCGAGTAGAAGTGGCAGTGGTGGTAGTGTGAGATGAGGGACATTGTAACTGATTAAGATTAATGATGTTGTTTCATTTGAAATGTTGTAGATAAATGGAGTAGTAGTAGTTGTTGTTGTTGTTGTTGGTGGTGGTGGTGGTGGTGGGGTGAGTGCTAGGTTGAAGCTGGTTGTAGACAAACTATGAATGATGGAGAGATCTGAAGGAGAGAGAGATCAGATAAAATACTCAAATAGATATGGAGGAGAAAAAAATCTAAAGAATGATGATTAAAGCAAGAGATAAAAGTGGATTAACTGGTTGTTGTTGTTGTTATTGTGTTTTAGCCAGAGGTCAGTGCAATCAAAGAGACTGAAAGTCAAAAGCTTTCCTTCTGTGACCATCCTGTCTTTTGTGCTTTTTAAGACAGCGCTAAGAGTACCATACGAGTGAGATTGTTGCCAGAGCAACAAGCTGGCTTTCATGCTGATGGCAAGTTAAACACACCATTCTAGCGTGATCGTTACCGCGTTGCTTAACTAGTACTTGTGCTGGTGGCATGTGAAACATTCGAGCGAGGTCGTTGCCAGTGCCGCTGGACTTGCTCCTGTGCAGGTGGCACATAAAAAGCACCATTTGAGCATGGCCGTTGCCAGTACCGCCTGACTGGCCCTCGTGCCGGTGGCACGTAAAAAGCACCCATTACACTCTCAGAGCGGTTGGCATTAGGAAGGGCATCCAGCTGTAGGAACTCTGCCAGATCAGATTGGAGTCTGTTTCGCCAGACCTCAGTCAAATCGTCCAACCCATGCTAGCATGGAAAGCAGACGTTAAATGATGATGAAGACACGTGGTTAGGGATATTTGGTTTATGATCATAAGGTCATGAGTTCGATTCCTGGCAGTGCACTTTGTGCTTGAGCAAGACACTTTATTTTTCGCATTGCTCCAGTCCACTCAGCTGGGAAAAATGAGTTGTACCTCTAATTACAAAGGGCCATCCTTGTAACATTCTGTGCCACACTGGATCTTCCTGAGAACTAACTACATTAAGGGTGCACATGTCTGTGGAGTACTCAGCCATTAATTTCACATTAATTTCACAAGCAGGCTCTTTCATTGATCAGATCAACAGGAACAATTATCATAACCGGTGGAGTGTCAGTAAAGACAGTAGGGTGTGATTAGGGAGAGATTTAGTTGAGTTGCTGTTTGTCTGGAAATTTGAGCGATTTTTTTTTTGAGGGTTCCACATTGGTTGCTATTTCTAACAGCTTGAGGTACTTTAGTGTTATCCTTGTCACTGGCAATCCTTAACTAATATCATAGCTTTTTATTACTAATTGAACAACTGTCCCCCCAACATCACTTGACAACCGATGCTGGTGTGTTTATGATCCCGTAACTTAGCGGTTCAGCAAAAGAGATCAATAGAATAAGTACTAGGCTTACAAAGAATAAGTCCTAGGGTTGATGTGCTCGACTAAAGGCGGTGCTCCAGCATGGCTGCAGTCAAATGACTGAAACAAATAAAATAAAAGGCTATCAGATGTTGCTACACATCGCTGGTCACAATGCGCTTCGCATTGTTTTAGCCTTCAAATGACGCTATCCCGCTGGCTAAGCGAGCAGGCCAATGCTGGTGTGTTTATGTCCTCGTAACTTAGCAGTTCAACAAAAGATATTGATAGAGTAAGTACTAGGCTTACAAAGAATAAATCCTGGGATCAATGTGCTCAACTAAAGGCGGTGCTCCAGCATGGCTGCAGGTCAAATGACTGAAACAAGTAAAAGACAGTAAAACGAGAGTAACTGTCTTCAAAGAAGATAAACCACCTTAATCCTTTAATATTTAAACCAACCATATCTGGTTCGAATGTTCTACCTGTTCTACATTAAAACTGGTCAAATCTGGCTTCTTACACTTTCCCTACAATGTCATTCTACATATAAGCAATCATGTCATCGAAATCTTGAAGCTATGAGATACTCTCTTTTACTCTTTTACTTGTTTCAGTCATCTGACTGTGGCCATGCTCGAGCACCGCCTTTAGTCGACTAAATAGACCCCAGGACTTATTCTTTGTAAGCCTACTACTTATTCTATCAGTCTCTTTTACCGAACCGCTAAGTTACAGGGATGTAAACATACCAGCATTGGTTGTCAAGCGATGTTGGGGTACAAACAGACACACAAACATATACACACACATACACAAATATATATAAATATATACGACGGGCTTCTTGCAGTTTCCGTCTACCAAATCTACTCACAAGTCTTTGGTTGGCCCGAGGCTATAGTAGAAGACACTTGCCAAAGGTATCACGCAGTAGGACTGAACCCGTAACCATATGGTTGGTAAACAAGCTACTTACCACACAGCCACTCCTACGCTTCTCCTAATGCATGACTATTTCAAAATGATGTCAATAAATAAGCATCACATTTAGAAGAGTAATCCAAATGCTAAAGGGTGAAATACTATTTAATCCACACATGATTCTAATGATCAGACTGAAGGAGAGTGCTTGAAGAAAAATCAAAGAATTGGCAGAAGAAAGTAATACACTTGTCGAAAGGAGAATGAGGCAGCAAACCAGAAATTGGCATAGATTAAAAGAAAAAAACTTTGAGAATAGCCTGGAAGACAGACGTTAAACGATAATGATGATGATAGAAGCTTCTACAGTAAAACACTTGTGCTTGTCACTATCTTACTTTTGCCTTCAACACCTGGTGTAAATCCACCTCCCCCTCAGTCAGATACACTCTCACTTGGTTGAAAGGGACTTTTATCCTTTTCTTTTCTTTGCCTTGCAAATTACTCAGCAACCTCACTAATGCTGGTGCCACAAAAAAGCATTCAGTACACATTGCCCTGTAAAGTGATAGGCATTAGGAAGGACAGCCAGCAATAGAAAACATGCTGTCTTCTGGCTTGTCAGATCCTATTAAACTCTCCAATTCATGGAAGACAGATGTTAAATGAAGATGATGAGATGGATGGATGGATGGCTATAGTGGATGGTTATCGCCTGTCAACGACATAAACATGAATGCTTTTACGCAATATCAGTCCATATGAGAGGTCCTCTCATGGTAAATAAAGCAGTATTTTGTGTTCTAACACAACTTCCACATGAAGTGGGAGATAACAATATTGACACTCTCTGTTATGACAACTAGGGTTCCAGTTAATCCAATCAACAAAACAATCTACTCATTTAATTAATGTGCAAGTGGTTAAATACTCCACAGACACACATACCCTTAATATAGTTCACAGAGGGATTCAGAGTGACACAGAATGTGACAAGGCTGGCCCTTTTGAATTACAGGTACAACCCGGTGGCACGTAAAAAGGACCCACTACACTCTCAGAGTGGTTGGCATTAGGAAGGGCATCCAGCTGTAGAAACTCTGCCAGATCAAGATTGGAGCCTGGTGTGGCTGTCTGGTTTGCCAGCCCTCAGTCAAAATCGTCCAACCCATGCTAGCATGGAAAGCGGACGTTAAACGATGATAATGATGATGAACCCATTTTTGCCAGCTGAGTGAACTGGAACAACATGAAAAATAAAGTGTCTTGCTCAAGGACATGCCAATGCCACCAGGAATTGAACTCACGACATCAAGATTGTGAGATAGATGCTTGCATGAGCCAATGAGCAAGCCCTTACATGCTAGCCAGATTTGATAGAAATCACAGCCAAATCTTCCTCAAACCACACACTACAGCTTTAGGTGTGTATCTATAAATGTATGAGTGAATGTGGTTGACTTGTACATGATAGCAAAACCTGTTAAAAATAGAAATCACATCATAACAGTGTGATGTTTGTATAAGGGTATGAGCTTAACAAGGGAGACCTCTGCATGACAGCTACACCTGACAGAAATAACAGCTAAATCTCCCTCAATTTACAACCTCCCATTTTAGTAAAAGAAGACACTGCATTATGTAATCTTTCTTACAATGTGTCTAATTACAAATGGGATGGTCATGGTTAGAATATCATTGATCATAGTTCTGCACAATCTAGGTTGTCCTGGGGTTAAATAACAATGCACATTATTCACATTTCTCTTCAAGAGTCACTGAAGGAGCCTACAAGTGGTCCTGATCTGTTAGAAATAGCGGCTGAATCTCCCTCAAAATGTACCCTAATTTTAAATTTTAAAAAAATACATTAGATTATTTACCACTAGAAATATGGGATGGTCATTGCTGGAGCGTCTTTGATCATAGATCTGCTTGATTATGTTCGAAGCAGGTCTAAATAGCAACGACAGAAGCCTTCATATTACTTTCCTATACCCAGGTATCAGATATACAAGAGATACATTGTTTGGTGTCCATGCTAACTGCTGTGTCCATGGCAACTGGTCTGTGCTTGAGTTCTGAGACAGCTGAGATCACTAAGGAGTAAAGAAGAGAGAGAGAGGGGAGAGAGAGAGAGAGAGAGGAAGAAAAGTGGAGAGAGAAAGAGAGAGAGAGGAAGAAAAGTGGAGAGAGAGAGAGAGGAAAAATTGAAGAGAGAGAGAGAGGTAGACATACATACTTATGAAATATGGATTGAAAGAAAAGAAAAAGGAGAAATGGATTTGCTTATGAATATTTATGATGGAAAGAGCAAGAGAAAGAGTGAGAGAGAGACTGGGAAAGAAAAATGAAAAGGTAATGTTATTAATATTAATAGATGGAGAGAGAAAGATAGACAGAGAAATAGTGAAAGAGATAGAGAGAAAGAATGGGATGTTTATGAATATTCATGAGATGTAGAGAGAGGGAGGGGGAGAGGGGGAGAAAAGTAGATGTACATACTTATATGGATTGAAAGAAAGTGAGAAAAAAAGGGAGAAATGGGTTTGCTCATGAATATTTATGAGATGCAGCAAGAGGAGTGTAGATGAAAGGAGGTGGAGTGGGGGGAGAGAGAGAGAGAGAGAGAGAGAAATATTGAAATCTCAAAGGAGTTGTTTGTTAATAAACATATTTTTCTACTTAGATATTTGATATAGAGATGGAAGGATGATGATGATGATGGTGGTGGTGGTGATTGTGACGGTGATAGTGATGCTGGTTGTGAAGATGATGTTTATAATGGTAATGGTGGTAATGACGATGGTAACGATGATGATGATATCAGTTGTGAAAATCATATTAGTGATGATGATGGCAATGGTGATGGTTTGTTTGACAACTGATACGAGGCCACAGACCTGAAGGTGAGAGTGCAGTTGACTGAATAAACCCAATTACATAACTGGTATTTGTTGTATTGATCCCAGAGGTATGGAAAGAAAAACAAAACATAATCTTGCTGGCATTTGAACTCAGAACAAAGAGGGACAAAACTAAATACAGTACAACATTTAATCTGCTGTGTGGTAAGAAGCTTGCTTCCCAGTCACATGGCTCTGGGTTCAGTCCCACTGTGTGGCACCTTGGGTAAGTATTTCCTACTGTAGCCTCTGGGCCAACCAAAGCCTTGTGAGTGGATTTAGTAGACGGAAACTGATAGAAGACCATTGAGTTTGTGTGTGTGTGTGTGTGCATCATCATCACTTAATGTCCGCTTTCCATGCTAGCATGGGTTGAACGATTTGACTGAGGACTGGCGAACCAGATGCTGCACCAGGCTCCAGTCTGATCTGGCAGTGTTTCTACAGCTGGATGTCCTTCCTAACGCCAACCACTCCAAGAGTGTAGTGAGTGCTTTTACGTGCCATTGACACGAGGGCCAGTCAGGCAGAACTGGCAATGGCCACGCTCAAATGGTGTTTTTTACATGCCACCTGCACAGGAGCCAGTTCAGTGGCACTGGCAACAACCTTGCTCAAATGATTTTTCACGTGCCACCAGCATAAGTGCCAGTAAGGCGATGCTGGTAATGATCATGCTTGAATGGTGCTTTTTACATGCCACTGACACAGAAGCCAGTTAGCTGCTCTGGCAATGATCACGCTTGGATGGTGCTCTTAGCGCTCCACTAGCACGGAAGCTAGTCATCGATTTTGATTTCACTTGCCTCAACAGGTCTTCGCAAGCAGAGTTTAATGTATATAAGTATGCATAAGTGGGATGGTTACATCTAAAAACTCTTCAAAGCAGTGTTCCAGTATGGCCAGTCTAGAAACTGAGACAAGTAAGAGATAAAAGATCAACTTCAGTTTTTGTTTCATACTTTATTCCCTCTACCTGAGAGAGACAGAGATGAAAGGCCAAGAGGCCCTTTCATTACTGTATTTTTTTTTTAGATGCTCTGTGTTTCTTTCAATTAATTTTAAATATAAGAAAGAATTTAGTAAAATAACTTGGCTATCATTCAGCTAGTGTTAGGAACATAAATTCTGACTAAGATCTTAATTCAAAACTTATGAAAACAAGACAATTTTTGTGATTTTGTTATATGTTTTATAAAAATATATATATAATTTGTTATTTATGTTTTGGTCTATCATTGCTTGAATTGCATAATAGTGGTTTTATCTCTAATTTATATTTTATATATTTATTTTGAAATTTGATTTAATACTAAATTGAATTTTCCCCCATAATATATGTATATATATATATAGTCAGCTAAGAATCCACACATCCAGTTGCTATAGCAGATGGATCACTTCTGTCAGCAATATATCTATGAATGCTTTTATGCACCATGAGTCCATATGAGAGGTCCTCTTAAAGCCATATATGAAATTATATCTTTGGTTGTTGTAACTGGCACCACTGCCAGTGACATGTAAAAAGCGCCTTTTGAGCGTTGGGCCTTATGGAGGCAATGCGGTAGATGCTGGCGTTACATAACTAGCACCTTCTGTACCCTGGGCCTCATGGAGGCAATGACAAATAATGACATGCTTGAAAAGAAGACCCATCAAGCCATGTGAAATCATAGTCGTGGCAGATATTGGTGTCACGTAAATGGCACTCGTGCCAGCGGCATGCAACAGCGCCTATTACACTCTTGGAATGTTTGGCGTTAGGAAGGGCATCAAGCCATAGAAACTATACCAAATGAGACTAGGGTCTGGTGCAGCTCCTCAGCTTACCAGCCCTGATCAAACTGTCCAACCCATGCCAGTATGGACAATGGACATTAAATGATGAAGATGACAGGAATGGCTGTGTGGTAAGAAGCTTGCTTCCCAACCACATGATTCCGGGGTTCAGTCCCACTGTGAGGCATCTTGGGCAAGTGTCTTCTACTATAGCCTAGGGCCGACCAAAGCTTTGTGAATGGATTTGGTAGATGGAAACTGAAAGAAATCGGTTGTATAAATATGTGTGGGGGGGGGGGTTGTCCCCCTCCCCACCATTGCTTGACAACTGATGTTGGCATGTTTATGTCTCTGTAACTTCAAGGTTCAGCAAAAGAGACCAATAGAATAAGTACTAGGCTTACAAAGAATAAGTCTCGAGGTCAATTAGTTTGACTGAAGGCAGTGCTCCAGCTGTGGTCAAATGAATGAAACAAATAAAAGAAATAAGATATATATATATATTATATATATATATATATATATATATATATATATAAATATATATAAATATATATATATATATATATATATAAATATATATATATATATTATATATATATAATTTAAAATGAGGGTGAGAAATTGGATATTAATTTAATTAACATCAAATAACACCTATGGTCTAGCATATAAAATCTAAAGGTTCAGTAAATTGTATTATATACATATGAGAGGGATGACCACTATATGGACAACCCTTGTGCTAGAAGTAGATCCGCTATGGTCTTACCACTAAGAAATGTTCTCAAGAAAAATTTAGCAAACATGTATGTGAATAATCTATATTTTGTTACTTTTCATTTGTCTTGCTTGCTTACATCCTGGTGTTTGCTATATTTTTCTTGAGAACATTTCTTAGTGGTAAGACCATAGCAGATCTACTTCTAACATAATGGTTGTCCACATAGTGGTCATCCCTCTCATATATATGTAGTGTATGTGTATTTATAGTGATGTTGCTGAAGGGTTGCACAAAGTAACTATATTTGTTAAAGGAGTGAATCTTCAGCTTTAAACATGTATTGAGTGCTTTCTCTCATTTATTTACACTCTTCCAAAAGGTATTAAGGTTATAAATAAGATAAAACAGTTCTGATCAAGGACTGAAACAGCGACACAAATTTAACCATCCAGAGAATTTGTTTTAGAGCAGCACTTGGTATACAAATATAACATAAATATGGAACAGTATTTAGTCCATTGTCCTACCATTTCTGCTTCCATTCCACTGTATCCCACCCAACGGATTAAATATTAATGTCTACCATTATTGACACACACATTTGTAGTACAGGTGGATGGAGGGTAGAACTATTTCAATCAGGTATAGTAGGAGCCAGGTACATATTTTATTGATTGCTAGAGGGATGGAAATAGGTGGAGCGCTGTAAAAGATAGTCATCCTTGATGCGATACGAATTGAGGACACAAAAAGAGGACGAAACAAAGAAAAAAAAGGAAAAAAGTTTTAGAACAAAAAAGACTAACGCATTTGTACTATTCCAGCCCACCTCGTTTCACCTCTTTTCATTCCATTAAATATGAATGTATTATCAATTGTGTAGATTTTCTTTATGTTTATTCAGAAGAATTTGACACTGACCAAACGAGAATGTCTCATAATGAAAGCCTATAATACTGATGAAGCAATAAAAAAGAGTATAAACAATGTATCAGAGCCAAAAACAACAAAATAAATAATAAAAGAACTTGTCGGTCATTTATTCTTCCACCAAAGAGAAACATAACGGAAAAGAAAAGAAAAATAAAAGAGGAGAAAGAAATGCTATAAAAATTAATGGAAAGACAAGTCTTCTAGAAACGAGCAGTTTTGGTTCTGATTTTATTTGTTATTTTCAATTTTTTTCTTCCTTCCATGATATTTAATGGTTTGGCAAAACATTGATCCAAACATTTCTGGAATGAAATCCATCTTCATTGGAAATATCTCCAGTGTATTTGTTGGTCAGTATTTCACATGAATTCTAAGAAATAGGATACCAAATTTTATTAGCGTACTATTGTATTTACAGAACGCTTGATAATGAAGTTAATTTGGTTGCAGGAATATCTGTGAACAATGGACAGAATTCTATAGAGAATACTTAACATGTAAACATGAATTTGTTAGTTAAGTTTTGTATCAAACATTAATTAAGCGTACATGCAAGTTTTGCCGTCCATAATAATTATGGTTTGACATGAATGTAATAAGTGAGATTCCAGCAGAAAATGTCAGACAGACACACAGAGAGAGGAAGAAAGAACTGGTTCATTCATTAATTTCAGTGTCTGTTTTTGATACATTGTTTCTTGTAAATAAAATCAAAAGGTTCATATGTTGCCACTATTTCTATAAATTGGCACAAAGTTTGGAGTCAGATGAAAATGCCTCATGGCATTTCATCATCATCATCATTTAACGTCTGCTTTCCATGCTGGCATGGGTTGGACGATTTTGACTGAGGGCTGGCGAACCAGATGGCTGCACCAGGCTCCAATCTTGATTTGGCAGAGTTTCTACAGCTGGATGCCCTTCCTAATGCCAACCACTCCGAGAGTGTAGTGGGTGCCACCGGCACGGGGGCCAGTCAGGTGGTACTGGCAACAACCTCGCTCGAATCTTTTTACGCATACCACTGGTACAGGTGCTATTAAGGCGATGCTGGTAACGATCACGCTCGAATGGTGCCCTTTTACGTGCCACCGACATGGAAGCCAGTTAGCCGCTCTGGCAACAATCACGTTCGGATGGTGCTCTTAGCTCCCTACTAGCACGGGCACAAGTGCCAGTAAGGCATTTATTCTGGCTATTTACGTTCTGAGTAAGAGGTAGTCCGAATTTGTTGAGGTGGATTTTTTTAATGGACTGACGCCCTTTCTGTTGCTAACTCTCACCTGTTTCCAGGTAAGCTAATATTTCCCAGTGGCCAAACATGCTTTTCATGGAAGACTAGAAATGAACAACGTTGCTTGTACAACAGAGATGCTTGTTTACAACCATTACATGATGCCAAGACAAGGATACACACAAAACACACAGATATACAAACAGGCTTCTTTCAGTTTCCATCTACCAAATCCACTAACAAAGCTTCGTTAGCCAAGGGCTATAGTAGAAGATTCTTATCCAAGGTGCCATGCAATGGCACTTTGGAAAGTCCCTCAACCACAGAGCCATACCTAAATCAAGTACCAGTCAACATTGGGGTTGATGGCATCAACAAAGCCCCTATTCTCAGAAGCATCGACCTTCTACCTAATTATAAACAATTAGGCATAGGAGTGGCTGTGTGGTAGGTAGCTTGCTTACCAACCACATGGTTCTGGGTTCAGTCCCACTGCGTGGCACCTTGGGCAAGTGCCTTCTACTATAGCCTCGGGCCGACTAAAGCCTTGTGAATGGATTTGGTAGACGGAAACTGAAAGAAGCCCGTCGTATATATGTATATATATGTGTGTGTGTGTGTGTGTGTGTGTGTGTGTGTGTATGTGTGTGTGTGTGTCTGTGTGTATGTTTGTGTGTCTGTGTTTGTCCCCCCCCAACATCGCTTGACAACAGATGCTGGTGTGTTTACATCCCTGTAACTTAGCGGTTCGGCAAAAGAGACCAATAGAATAAGTACTAGGCTTTCAAAGAATAAGTCCTGGGGTCGATTTGCTCAACTAAAGGCAGTGCTCCAGCATGGCCACAGTAAAATGACTGAAACCAGTAAAAGAGTAAAAGAACTATTGTTCTAATTTAGGCACAAAGCCAGCAGTGCTTATTCTATCGGTCTCTTTTGCTGAACTACATAGTCCTCAACCACGAGGTTTGAAAGCAAACTTCTTACAACATAGCCATGCCTGTGGCCCATTGAATTTGTCAATAGAATTCCCTAATATTTCCAAGTCTATAGGCGTCTACTTGTATAGTATCTTCTAGTGATACGTTAAATATTTCAGAAATAGCAGCTGGTGTACCCTGCTCCAAAGTATTATACCCAGTAACAAACACTACCAAAAAGGTAATTTGGTGACTTGTATGTCAATGGATGATAGCCACCACAGCTACATGTTAGCAATGCAATGATCCTGCAGCATGACTATTTTACTGTACAGAAAGAACTAACAAGAAGCAATGATGTTGTTCTTGTTGATGCATGTTGTATGCCAGTGATGGGAAATCTGCAATCCACAGGACTTTATGAATGGCATGCCCCATGAAAAATCATCTCAAGTTTTTTAGTAGCATGAAATCAAAATCAAATTTGATGACTGGCGTCCATGCTAGCAGGGTGCAAAGAGCACCATATGAGTGTGATCATTGACAGAGCAGCTAACCGGCTTCCATGCCAGTGGCACCTAAAAGGCACCATTCGAGCGTGATCATTACCAGCGTTGCCTTATTGGCATTCGAGCCCCGTGCTAGTAGGGTATTAAGAGCACCATCCGAGTGTGATCATTGCCAGAGCGGCTATCTGGCCTCCATGCTGGTGGCACGTAAAATACACCATTCGAGCGTGATCGTTACCAGCATCACCTTAATGGCACCTGTGCCGGTGGCATGTGTAAAAGATTCGAGCAAGGTCGTTGCCAGTCCTGCCTGACTGGCATGTAAAAGCACTCGCTACACTCCCGGAGTGGTTGGCGTTAGGAAGGTCATCCAGCTGTAGGAAGTCTGCCAGATCAAGATTGGAGCCAGGTGCAGCCATCTGGTTCCCCAGTCCTCAGTCAAATCATCCAACCCATGCTAGCATGGAAAGCGGATATTAAACGATGATGATGACCTGCCAGATGATAAACAGTGTCTCATGTGGCCCGCTTCTTATGTAAGGATGCCTATGCATGTTCTATACATTGGTTAAGTTGCATAAATAGTTTGTAACTTGTGCCGGTGACACATAAAAATCACCCATTACACTCTTGTGGTTGGCATTGAGAAGGGCATCCAACCATCCAAATCAGACAGGAACCTGATGCAGCTTTCCAGTTTACCAGTTCCAGCCAAACCGTCTAACACATGCTAGCATGGAAAGCAGATGTAACATGATGATGATGATGATGATCATCATCATCGTTTAACATCTGCTTTCCATGCTAGCATGGGTTGGATGATTTTGACTCAGGGCTGGTGAACCAGATGGCTGCACCAGGCTCCAATCTTGATCTGGCAGTGTTTCTACAGCTGGATGCCCTTCCTAACGCCAACCACTCTGAGAGTGTAGTGGGTACTTTTTACTTGCCACCAGCATGGGGGCCAGTAAGGCGACATTGGTAACAATCACACTCAAATGGTGCCCTTTTACGTGCCACAGCACGGGGGCCAGTTGGCTGCTCTGGCAACGATCACGCTCGGATGGTGCTCTTGGCACCCCGCTAGCACGAATGCCAGTCATCGAATTTGATTTTGATTTGGTTGGTATTCAGCTCATGATTGTGAGTTCAATTCCCAGTGATGCATTGTGTCCTTGAGCAAGACACTTTATTTCACATTGCTCCAGTCCACTCAACTGGCAAAAATGAGTAGTACCTGTATTTCAAAGGGGCCAGCCTTGTCACATTATGTGTCATGTTGAATCTCCCTGAGAACTACATTAAGGGTACACATGTCTGTGGAGAACTCAGCCACTTGCACATCAATTTTCCAAGCAGGCTGTCCCATTGATTGGATCAACTGGAACCTTCGTTGTTATAACTAACAGAGTGCCAATCATTGTTATTTCTAATTAGTTTACTTCCATTTATTTTTGTTTAAACCCTGAAATTGCATGTCTATCTTATCCAGCAATGAGAGCAGCAGCAGATTGGCAGAACTGTTTTGGCCCTTTATGTTCTGAGATCAAATCACACCAAGGTTCGCTAGCTTCACTTTTATCCTTGCAGCCAAAACTCGGCTTGATATAACCAACTTTTCTCCTACCTAAAAACTTCTGATCTCATGCCTAATTACAAACAATTGACTATTATTAATATACATTTCTACTCTAGGCACAAGGCCCAAAATTAGATCAACCAGTCAATTAGATCAACCTCAGTATGCAACAGGTACTTAATTTATCGACCCCAAAAGGATGAAAGGCAAAGTCGACCTCGATTGTTTTCTACTCTAGGCACGAGGCCCGAAATTTTGAGGGAGGGGGCCAGTCAATTAGATCAACCCCTATATGCAACTGGTACTTAATTTATCGACCCCGAAAGGATGAAAGGCTAAGTCGACCTCGACAGAATTTGAACTCAGAATGTAACGATAAATGAAATACTGCTAAGCATTTCACTCGGCGTGCTAACGTTTCTGCCAGCTCGCCGACTTCACTATTATTAATATAGTCAAACTCAGGTACGTTCAGCCCTGATCGAAAAAAGAGCATTTTTGTCATGATCACTTCATCACTTGTTTTTACAGGAAATGGACAACAAAGTAAGAGTTTATAGCTATTTGGTTGCTATTTCTAGCAACCACATACAAGCACCTTTGCACTCTATGAAGTTGAAACCTTTTGGTCATAATCCAGACTCCTTTCAAACTCAGATACGAGTTCTGTAACTAAAGATATTGAACATCATCACCAGTAACTATTACTAACTGTTGTCACCATCGCAAACAAAAACAGAATAATTAAACACTGGAATCTAAGGATAAGAAACTATTCCCAAAGGAAGGAGTACGATTTGAGAATTTCATTTTGTACATCAATGACTATTTCTGCAGGGAAATAGTCCCAGGAGAAAATTATCTTCAAAAACAATGTGTGGAAGTATACCATTGGGCCATGAAGAACAGCAACAGATCATAAGATGCATGCATTTCTGTATCATTATGCTTTGTCAGCTATGAATACAGAATTAATGTTTCACAGCTCTTATAAATGAGAATAGCTGTTCTTATAAGGACAAATAGTAAATTTGCTAATGTGTGCAAAAGCTTAGACAAGCTAGAAACACATGCATCCTTTGATCTGACGCTGTCATTCATAATCCAATGTTATTTTCAAACATTGTCTATGAGAATGAATGCACATGGCTCAATGGTTTGAACAACTGGCTCACAATCATGAGGTAGTGGGTTCAGTTCTTGGGCTGGACTCTGTGTTGTGTTCTTGAGCAAGATAACTTATTTATTTACCCTATCTACATTTGATGGATATTTGTCCTCATCTTGTTTGTTGTTAACATGCTTCAGCTGATATACCTTTCAGCCTTCATCAGGTGTCTTGGGGAAATTTCAAACCTGGGTTCTCCTTTCTAAGGTATTTTTCACTGTTGTTATTATTATTATTATTATTATTAGACAGACACAAACACACACACACACATATATATATATATATATATACATATATACAACGGGCTTCTTTCAGTTTCCGTCTACCAAATCACAAGGTTTTGGTTGGCCCGAGGCTATAGTAGAAGACACTTGCCCAAGGTTCCACACAGTGAGACTGAACCCGGAACCATGTGGTTTGTAAGCAAGCTACTTACCACACAGCCACTCCAGCACCTATGTCCAAGAATACACAAACATGTTAAATACAATTGTACAAGCATGTATTTTATTTACCACATCTCCTCTTTGTGTGCATGAGGAGAGAGATAGAAAGTAAGGGAGAGAGTAAGAGAGAGAGAGAGAGAGGGGGGAGGAATATGCTGAACACAAAATGTATCATGTCTTTTGTTCCAATAATTGCACATTTCATCATTGCAACTATTTGCATTTTGTACAATGGGTTTTGCAAAATACTTTATTACATTATGTTAACACAGAGAAACGCTTGTAGATGGATAAATGGCAAAGCTTTATATGAATATGTTGTGGGGGGGGGGGTGAAAGAGGAAGAGAGAAAAAACAAAATAATGAGAATGAGATGAGAGAGAGAGAGTGCAATTGGGAAGAGAAAAAAATAAAAGCAAACAGAGGGAGAAAAATAAAATCTTCACTATTTTCCATGTTGGCATAGGTTGGACAGTTTGACAGGAATTGGCAAGACTAAGGACCACACCAAGTTCCATAGTCCATTTTGGTTTGGTTGTTTTTACAACTGGATGCCCTTCTTAATACAAACCACTTTACAGAGTGTATCGAGTACTTTTTGCAGGACACCAGCACATTATATATATATATATATATATCATCATCATTTAATATCCGTTTTCCATGCTAGCATGGGTTGGACGGTTCGACTGGGATCTGGGAAGCCAGAAGGCTGCGTCAGGCTCCAATTTGATCTGCCAGTGTTCCTACAGCGGGATGCCCTTCCTAATGCCAATCACTCCATGAGTGTAGTGGGCACTTTTTACGTGCCACCGGTACAGGGGCCAGAGGAGGCTGGCAAATGGCCACAATCGGTTGGTGCTTTTTACATGTCACCAACACGGACACCAGTCAGGCGGCACTGGCATCAGCCATGTTCGGATGGTGCTTTTTACGTGCCATACAAGCAAAACATTCAAACACTGAGATTTGAAATCAGATGTCACTACTGTTTACATCATCTGTGGATAAATTTAAAAATTGATGATATCACCAGCAGTGATATAGATAGATCGCAGGCGCAATAGCATTAAATAGCTATGAATTATAAATTTGTATGAAGCGTAAAGATGCTTAAGAAGTATCCACCTGCTAGAAATAAGAGCTAAAGCCTTAAATTTAACCACCGCACTGCACCAAGATAACAAAGAAGAACAGTATGTGAGGAAAACAGAAAGGATTAAAACCTTTAACAGCACAAATAAAAATATAATGCAATTAGGAATATCCACAAACCAGGTTTCAGCTTTTGGGTATTTAAACCCTGAGCCTCGTCAGTGTGGCCTACCGGGTAATAATCCATAACTGTCACATTAAACTCTGACTGTGTAACTGGTTTTCTTTTGCTCCAAAAACAGAGCACATGGTGTACATATATATATATATATATATATATATATATATATATATATATATATACACACACATATAAATATACACACATATAAAAGATATATATTATATATATATGTCATCGTCATCATTTAACGTCTGTTGTCCATGCTGGCATGGGTTGGATGTTTGACTAGGGCTAGTAAGCTGAGCGGGGCGGCACTAGACTCCAGTCTGATTTGGCATAGTTTCTATGGCTGGGTGCCCTTCCTAATGCCAAGAGTGTAATGGGTGTTTTTATATGCCACCAGCACAAGTGCCAGTTTGCAGGACACCAATATCTGCCACAACTATGCTTTCATTTGGCTTGATGGGTCTTCTTTTCAAGCATATCATTTGTCATTGCCTCCGTGAGGCCCAGCATATGGAAGGTGCTTTTTATATGTCACTGGCACAGGTGCTAGTTATGCAACACCAGCATCAGCCATATTGCCTCCATAATTATATCTCATTTATGTCATCTTCATCATCATCCAGTGTTTTACATCCAGGTTTTGTACCCTTCAACAGGTGTGGCCGAATCTACCTCAATGCCATATCAACCGAGTTAGGCAGGTATGATGATCATATATATATAATTACATATTATATACATTGTATATATATTATTATATTAATAATATAAATAATATATATATGCATATATACATACATACATGTATATGCATATGCAGGCACAGGATGTCACAGAACGTAAACAACATGAAATACAAAATACAAATACATGGAATATGAACGTTTTTTCGAACAACGAAAGAAACGAATGGAAAACAAGACAAGCAACATGAACAACGACCTTTCATCAGTTGTTGGTTGTTTTTCTATTCCATATTTTGAGTACATTGTATAATCACTCTTGGAATGGTGTACAATAACAGGAATTATAATTCTTGTAACACATACACACACATACAATTCCAAAGCTGAGTACAGAATATAGGCCATTCTCAGAACACTACTTTGTCACTGCCTCTGCAACAGAGTTTAGTATAGAATTTAATAAAAATCAATGACAGGCATTATTTTTGATTCCTCAAACCAGAAGCTCTCATCTGTGTGTGTGTGTGTAAAGTTGGTCTGATATTTAATTCAAAGCATGATATTTTTGTGGCCCAGACACCATAAATTTTTGAAGATTTTACATCAGTAAATTTTACTCAAATATTTAGTTGTGGTGAAAATCATGGAATGTTTTTACTCTTTGTCAATCTTTAGAATTAAATTACCAAACAAAGATACAAAATTCTTGTAAAATTATTCTAAAAACATGGGTGCTTTTATGTGCCACCAGCACGGGTGCTAGTATCTGCCACAGATACTGTGTAATGAAATTTGAGATTTGTTTTCTGTTCATTAAGTTGATTAGTGAAATAATTATATTTATGGAATTATATTGTGCTTGAGAAGAAGACCTATTGAGCCAAGTAAAATTGCAGCTGTGGAAGATACTGGTGTCACGCAAATGGCACCTGTGCCATTGGCACATAAAAAGCACCCATTACACTCTTGGAGTGGTTGCTGTTAGGAAGGGCATCCAGCCATAGAAACCATGCCAAATCAGACTGGAGTCTGGTGCAGCCTTCCAGCTTGCCAACTCTGGTCAAACCGTCCAACCCATGCCAGCATGGACAACGGACGTTAAATGATGATGAGGATGACGAAATATAACAACTGACCTCAACATGATCTGATAAGAAATATTTAAAAATACATGAAGATTCTATGCAGAATTACAGATCTTAGGAAGGACTGGTGGGGGGGTCAGTTAAAGTGGGTCATACTGGTAAATATATCTTATCGTTTGCTCGTTTCAGTCGTTAGACTGCGGCCATGTTGGAGCACCACCTTGAAGAATTTCTTTTGATCGAATGAATCGACACCAGTACTTTTTTGTCAACGCTAAAGTTACAGGGACGTAAACAAACCAGCATCAGTGGTCAAACGGCGGTAGGGCGCAAACGCTGACACAAAGACACACACACGTGTATATATTCGACAGGCTTCTTTCAGTTTCCGTCTACCAAATTCACTCACCAGGGTTTGGTCGGCCTGAGGTTATAATAGAAGACACTTGCCCAAGGTGCCAGGCAGTTGAACTGAACCCCCAACAATGTGGTTGGGAAGCAAGCTTCTTACCACACAGCCATGCCTCGGAGTAAAAAGACAAACAAAATGACCCCCACCAAAAAATGACGATTTCATGCTCACAGTCTAACAGAGTGAAGTGTGGATGAAACCAGTGGCATAGCAAGTATTTGGTGACCCCTTAAATTAAACGTAACATACTTTGACTACAAACATACGTCCACAAAATGGCCACCATGAGTGGTCTGCGTGTCTCAAGCTACGCCATTGAGTAAAACAATGAATTAGCTACAATACAGCATCTATTTATTCCAGCTTGTTTAGTTGTCTATCACAATTCTGGGATAGAACCTGAAACGGGTTCTATTCCAGAATTGGTGGAACGATGGATAAAATAGATTGTGGTGTACAGTTTAGTTTACGTTATGATTTCAACTCCTACCATGGTAGACTTCGTCTATAATCCTTCTTACAAGTTGTGGTCTTATGCTATTGTTAGAAATCAATATTTACGCATACAACCGATAATATAATTTTTAATTTATTTATTTCGACTAGAAACTTACAGTATATTGCAATGTATAAACACATAAAACAAGAGAATAAACCTTCATGATGGAGGGTCACTGAAATTAAAATTGACATCAGAGTATCAAAGACCCGTTATAATTCGTATAACTGAAACAGCCATTAAAAAATAAAGTTTGTCGTTAAAAATTTATCTTTTAGGGAATCTGCAAAAGAGGGAACGGGTAAAAAAGAGACCATCTCCTCCTTTTCTTCTGGCAGATTCATAATCTACGATGCATAAAACATGCAACCCGACAACTTTACAGTTATGGGCACACTAGTTAATTTCCGACTCTATTGTATAGGAATGCCAGCATAATATAACACCCTCCCTCCCTGCTTCACACGAACCACACGCCACCATTTTAGTTGTGCTGTACTTCTAAATGATAAATCTAATAATCTTCGACAATGCTTCACCGAATGGAGAAAACTTAACAAAAACTCTCGTTGTCAAGGAGGATGTCACTGCGTAAGCACTCCACCTGCTAGAAATAGCAGCCTAATAGCTCTCGGATCACACCACCACACCCTACCATCTTCAAAAAAAAAAAAAGAAAAAGAAAAAAGAACACTGCATGGGCAAAAACCAATATTTTTACCGATGGATTTCTCCACCATTCGATACCTAATTTTTGTGTATGTACGTGTATGTGTACTGTGGTGGAGTGGGTCTAAAAGTATTGGTTGCTAGGAGACTAAGGGGACCCACCCGCAACTACAATGATATCATTTAATTTTTTTTCTTTTTGGTTAAAAGTATTCTTTTCAACTGTCTACAAACACAGCCAGGCAGAAATAATGGTAAATTTCTGTATTAACACCCGCACGATTTTCACGAAGAAAAAAACAAACAAACTCGGATTTTCTTTTTGCGTGGAGTCAAGTACCCTAACCTCCTAATATGCTGCAAATCCCTTATTTTGGTTTGGGAAAAGGGGGGCGAGGGAAGGGGACACCCCCATCCCGGAATAATTGGAATTTTTCTTTTTTTTCGTTGAATGAATTCCTGTGACCTCCTATGCTTCAAAACCCTTTGTGGGGAGATGCGAAAAACGGAGTCGTGTGAGGTGGAAGCCTCGGAAACTTCACCCCCCCCCATCCCCATTGATCTTTTCACTCGCACGATTTTCACTAAGGAAAATATATATTGGATTCTTTTGCGTAGAATCAAATACCCTGACCTCCTCATATGCTGCATCCAGTATATTCCAATGATTCCGAGATGCAACCCCCCCCACCCCACCACACCTTTTTTTTCCAAACCAAAACAAGGGATTTACAGCATATTAAAGAGGTCAGGGTACTTGATTCCACGCAAAAAACTCCGAGTTTTTTTTTTTTTTCTTAGTGAAAATCGTGCGGGTGCTAATACAGAAATTTACCGAAATAATTAATGCATTCTTCCAGGAGTGAATAAAAAATTCTCAAACTTGAGGGGATGGGCCCCCATATATGGGGATTCTAATGGCGCAGGGGCTCACTTGCCATCGGACAAGCTGGCAACCTGGCCATTCCGCCACTATATATGTATACCTTTAGGTATCTTCCTATCGAAGTCATCACCAGCAACAATATATACATACACACACAAACGTAGTCCTATGGAGAGGGAATTACTGAACTTGCCGTAAATACACTTCATAGAATAGTCCATGATACACGTAGTCTGAAATACGAGATAGGTCATAACTTGAATGTCTTTGGTCGTTGGTTTGGTTTTCTCCATCGGGACCTGACCTGGGGCAATATCATAATCATCATCTCCAACAATAACAAAATGCGAGAATTCTTACGTCTCAAGGAACGTGCATATCTCTCTCTCTCTCTCTTTCTCTGACACGCGTGATTCACCTATCGCGGTTTATTATTTAAGCTTACGTCGATTACTCTGTAGTGTTGTTTTGCATTTATAATAAAATAAATATATACAATTTATAAAAATGATAAAATATATGCATAATGTACAACGATCAAAGAGATTCAAGTTAAGACCTATCTCGTATTTCCGGTTTCGTGTATCATGGACTACTCTGGTCAATATATTTACGACAGGCTCAACAATTCCCTCTCCATAGGACTACGTATGTGTTATATATATATATATATATAACTTGGATAGGATGCTACCTAAGGGGATACACATATACGTACATACGCAAAAATTAGGTAACGGATGGTGGAGAAATCCATCGGTAAAAATATTGTTTTTGCTCATGCCATGTGTTTTCTACTTCGCGGATTTTCACCTATCGCGGGGGGGGGGGGGGCGTAACACTCGCGGTAGTCGAGGGATTACTGTACACATACTCTAGACCAGGGGTTCTCAACAATTTTTTTGCCTATGGACCCCTTTGATCACTGTTTTATTCTGGTGAACCCCCGTCACCATTCAATGTTTAAAAATTAGTTTTAGAGAAACTTCTTTCAAAATTCCCATTTTTTTTTTTTACACACATTCACTTGTGTAGGTCGAACTATGTAAAATGGCGGAGAAAGAAACCTGGCTGTTTCTTGCAATAAATACATCTAAAGCAAAATGTTATTTAGGGGCTTTTAAGATACTTTTTTCTTTCTTTTTTTTTTTTTACTTGTTTCAGTCATTTGACTGCGGCCATGCTGGAGCACCGCCTTTAGTCGAGCAAATCGACCCTGAGACTTATTCTTTGTAAGCCCAGTACTTATTCTATCGGTCTCTTTTTGCCGAACCGCTAAGTTACGGGGACGTAAACACACCAGCATCGGTTGTCAAGCAATGCTAGGGGGACAAACACAGACACACAAGCACACACACATATATTATATATATATATATATATATATATATATATATATATATATATATATATATATATATATATATACGACAGGCTTCTTTCAGTTTCTGTCTACCAAATCCACTCACAAGGCATTGGTCGGCCCGGGGCTATAGCAGAAGACACTTGCCCAAGGTGCCACGCAGTAGGACTGAACCCAGAACCATGTGGCTTGTAAGCAAGCTACTTACCACACAGCCACTCCTGGATCCATAATTTACTATTTTCGGTAAATTTTGATATTAACACCCGCACGATTTTCACTAAGGAAAAAAAAAATTACGGAAGACTACCAGGACTGCAATTACGAAGATTACCAAGAGTGACGTGGAGATGAAATAGTTGTACTTCGACCGGGAGCTCCAAGACTGGGATAAAGTACCGGAGTCCACTTCAAATCTTCCTAAAGGAAAAGGGCTATACTATCCCAGTCTTGTAGACGCACATGGCCTAGTGGTTAGAGCAGCGGACTCGCGGTCGAGGGATCGCGGGTTCGAATCTCAGACCGGGCGATGCGTGTGTTTATGAGCGAAATACCTAAGCTCCACGCAGCTCCGGCAGGAGGTAATGGCGAACTTCTGCTGACTCTTTCGCCACAACTTTCTCTCACTCTTTCCTCCTGCATCTTGCAGCTCACCTGCGACAGACCGGCGTCCCGTCCAGGTGGGGAACCTATACGCCAAGGAAACCGGGAAACCGGCCCTTATGAGTCAGGCGTGGGTCGAGAAGGAACAAACAATCCCAGTCTTGGAGCTCCTGGTCGAAGTACAACCATTCGATCTCCACGTTCCTCTTGGTAGTCTTCAGTAATTTTTTTTTCTTAGTGAAAATCGCGCGTGTTAATATCAAAATTTACCCTATTTTCTTGTGTGGACCCCCAAAATTTTATATGGATCCCCAGGGGCCAGATGAACCCTGGTTGAGAACCCCTGTTCTAGACAGACGGAATTAAAGCAGTGTGCCCACCTGGCAGGGAAGCCCAGCTCTAGGGAGACACTGATCCATTATCGAACTGCTCTCAATCTTTCTCTTTCATTTTCTAACTAAAATGGAATCTGATCTTGACCAAGCTAACTTCATCACAATAACACCACCAAAATACATACAATATACCAACTTCTGGAAGGTGGCGAGCTGGCAGAAACATTAGCACGCCGGGCGAATTGCTCATCGGTATTTCGTCTGCCGCTACATTCTGAGTTCAAATTCCGCCGAGTTCGACTTTGCCTTTCATCCTTTCAAGGTCGATTAAATAAGTACCAGTTACGCACTGGGTCGATATAATCGACTTAATCCGTTTGTCTGTCCTTGTTTGTCCCTTCTGTGTTTAGCCCCTTGTGGGTAGTAAAGAAATAGGTAGTTCATCTGTCTTTATGTTCTGAGTTCAAATTCTGCCGAGGTTGATTCTGCCCTTCATCTTTTCGGGGTCGATAAATTAAGTACCAGTTGTGTACTGAGTTAACCTAGCCGACTGGCACCCTCCCAAAAAATTTCAGGCTTTGTGCCTAGAGTAGAAAAGAAATACCAACTTCTGGATTCCCTGTAAACTCCTTGTTTCACAACCCAAACCACAAATTAAATCCAAAACATCTCACCTGTTCTTTTGTTTCAGTCATCAGACCGCAGCCATGCTGGAGCATTGCCTTGCAAAAATTTTTAGTCGAATCATCAACCCCCAGTACTTATATTTTTAAAAAATCCTGGTACTTATTCTCTCAATCACTTATTGCCGAACCGTTAAGTTATGGAGGACGTAAACACACCAATATCAGCTGTCGGTATGCAGTAACTGCATCAGAAAAAGACACCGTATCCGTCGTTCATAGCCCATTAAGAATTGGCATTTGAATATGTAAACAACAAATAATAAATTTGCTGACGTGTGCAAAGCTTTGTCAAGCTGGAATTATCAATTAAAATCACGCTGAGCATCTTCATTCTGACTATAACACATGCTACTTTTAGACAACAACAGACAAAAAAAATAAAGTAAATAAATAAATAAATAAAACGTCAAATCTGAGTTTTTGAGTATTTAGGTTTAAATAAGAATTTTTAAAAATTTATTTAACTTTGTAACAAGCAAGTAAGCATCATAGGGACGAAGATAATTAATATGAGAGTGTCCCTAGTAAGGAAAACATTAGAACAATCTACTCTCGGGATCTCAAATAAGAAGTTCAGTTTGAAATTCTGAGAACGTTACCGAATATGAAAGATCTGAAAAAAGCCAGATGGTATAACAGTCAAAAGATTGTGACCATAATATATTTCTTTACTACCCACAAGGGGCTAAACACAGAGGAGACAAACAAGGACAGACGTAGGTATTAAGTCGATTATATCGACCCCAGTGCGTAACTGGTACTTATTTAATCGACCCCGAAAGGATGAAAGGCAAAGTCGACCTCAGCTGAATTTGAACTCAGAACGTAACGGAAGACGAAATACGGCTACGCATTTCGCCCGGCGTGCTAACGTTTCTGCCAGCTCGCCGCCTTAGATTATGATCATAATAACTAAGATTGAAGACACCGAATACATAGGCATAGAAACGGTTTACTTCGCTGTAGTGATTTTAAAAATATCCTTTTTTTTCTTTTTATCTCAAAAGCAAAATGCCTTTGAAAAGTTGGTTTTCTTAATGAAATGGAAGCCAAATTTGTTGAGACAGTACTTATATAGACTAGGGGTCAGCAAATTGATCAATATTATCCTCCCGCCTCTGTCACCACCACTATCACAAGGGCCAATGTGATTATCCAAAGGGGTCGGTTAACTCCTGAAACAATTTTGAGCATTAAGGGAGCTGAGTTGTTAGCGAACTGTGTGTGTGTGAGTTTTTAAACATAAGACTCGATTTAAAAGGGTCTGTAACGGGTGTTTCGAAACCGAAACCCTGGAAACGTCAGTCAGATATCACGACCGAACCACACAGATTCACGTGATCGGTCTATTAAGCAACCAATCAGCGTAAAGCTATCGCACAATTCAATCTTCTAGAATCTTCTTGTGCCCTATAAAAGACCGCTTGCTTTTGGCGGTAATTTATTTCGGAATACTGAGGCATCTGAGCAATATCTCCCCATTCCTGCCACACCAGACGACACTGCTAGACAACCCAGGGAGACCGTTAAGACAGATGGCGCAGATAGATGACAGGAACCTCCATCGCTACGCATATTGCCCTATCAATAGTTGTTGCAAACGCATTCTTTCCCAGTATGCAATTATTGCTGTTGTTATCTGCAAAAGGCCAACGCAGATTTGTCTTCACGTGCGATAAGATTTATTAGATATTTGCGTCTGTTGTTCAATTATTTCTACACGCAATCCAAGAAACCAAATTTTCTTCGTCATCCCAACCAGTCACCACCATAGCGCAACCAAAATAAAACTCAAGCGACAAGTCTATCTTAAATACAATATAAAAATTTTAAAAAATACCTCAGCAGACATCACATCATTGGTATACGTCTAGCAAAACATGCAATGCCAATTAGCCGATTGGCAAAGCTAACAAACGATAAGCTGATATTTTTCTTGAAGACATCATAATAGAGATGTACAATACTTGAACGCATTTATTGTCCATTTGCAATAGAGTGGTTTCATTTGTCTGATAATTTCGAATTTTTTCTTCGTTTTTAAATTTAACATAATAAAGACAACCCACGATAGCAAGAAATATCGGCAGTATTTACTAGAGTATGTGAAAAAACAATCTGTATTTTCATTAAATTTGTTTAAATAGGCGCTGGAGTGGCTGTGTGGTAAGTAGCTTGCTTACCAACCACATGGTTCCGGGTTCAGTCCCACTGCGTGGCACCTTGGGCAAGTGTCTTCTGCTATAGCCTCGGGCCGATCAAAGCCTTATGAGTGGATTTGGTAGACAGAAACTGAAAGAAGCCCGTCGTATATATATATATATAACGGGAAGCTTTATGAAAATAGACAAAAGACGAAGGCAGGTGGAATACAAACAAACAATTGTATTAGTATGGCGCTCAGGAAATATAAATAAAACAAGTCTTTAACGTTTCGAGCCTACGTTCTTCAACAGAAAGATACACAGAGAAAAAAACACAGAAAGAAGGAGAGAGAAAAAATATGCGTGCAGAGGCTAGCGAATCAACATGGCGATCTGATTTCGGCCAGAAGTCAAAGATCAAACATGAGACGCAAGAGCGAAATTAGGGGAGATAATAGGGTTGAATGACCTCGTATAAACATCTTTGCCGTAGGAAAATTCGCCGAGAGAAATTTCATTTCAAATGACCTGAACACGTTTTTCAGTGTTGAATAAAGAATTGCCTTTTTTTTTTATGCTTTTATAAAATTTTTCATCATTCTTCTTTTATTATTATTTGTAAAAAGTGCTGATATCATAAGCTTTATCATTGTCGATATGACGAATTTGTCTTTCGGCGAATTTTCCGAGCACAAATCTCTCTATATATATAAAGCTGAAGTTGTCTGTGTATAGCCTTCAACTAACACTATCTTCTCCGGGACCCCGCGGTGCAAGTTGACCAAAATTGAGAGTATGATAGAAGAAGGCTTCCGTAGAATCGGACCATGTTAAGACCAAAAATTATTTACATCAAAATGGTGCTTTTTTTCTATGAAAATCCCTATCTTTTACGATTTTTTTACTGCTGTGTCGCCTTTTTTCGGTGTATTTCAACCAGAAAAATGTTCACTTAAAGAGAATAACAAGCTACATAATGCAAAATTTTTACTTTTCAAAAATTCCAATTTTAAAGGGTCGAAACAAACCCGAGCAACGCCGGGCGATACTGGTAGTTATTTCTAAAGTGCTGATATCATAAGCTTTATCATTGTCGATATGGCGAATTTGTCTTTCGGCGAATTTGTCTTTCGGCGAATTTCCCAAGCACAAATCTATTTATAGGAACCACTTACCATTAAGTGAGTCCATTAATTTAGGTAAAAATTAATTATTGCATACAAAATCAAAAATAAGCAGAGTGGATCTCTACCAAATGTCTACAGAATCTCTAAAGCAATGTTAGTACTTTTCTTTCCCTCACCCTTTTAACACCAACGAACAGCTTGAAAAAAAAAACAAAACAAAAAACGAAAATCTGATAAAATTGCAAATATAAAATAAGATTTTTTTTCTTCAATTACCTATATACAACAGACAAGATTTATTTTTTGCATACATAAACCTAAACATGTGCAAATGTGCTTTCATACATATGTGGTCGTACGTATGCATATGTGCTTGCATAGGTATGTACATACTCATGCACTGTCACACACAATCTTACATATATATGTGCACTAGCAGCATAGCCCGGCGTTGCCCGAGTATGTAAGAGCCCCTAGTAGGCAACGACTAATCCCAATCTAGTTCTTTCCCTCTAGGGAACGAAGGCGCATGTGTAGATTGCTATGTCTTCTCTTCACTCGAATACTTCTGTGTATACGATGTTCTTAGCTGTCTCCCGACAGAAAATGTGTTGCATATAAAAAGCTTAGATTCTCGACCCCATGTCGAATTTATCGATTTTTTTCAGAACTGGGGGAACTTTTCAAAATTTTCGCTGCGTTAGTTTTGAATTATGACATTGGGCTATGTGTGTGTCAAGTTTCATCAGAATCGGTTGAAAGCCGTGGTCAGGGTGAGGGTACAACCTGACAGCCACACAGACAGACAAACTGCCGTTTATATATAGAGAGATATGTGATTCTAGATATGCATGTGGGATTACTCTTGCGCACAAGTGGACCTGGATACCACCCGGACAGAGAAATGTATATGCAGTTGTACTATATACACACACGTAAGCGATTTTTTTTCATTGATTAGAAAATTTAAGAGACAATCTGGGCCTTTCTAGACCGAGGTACAGAGTTAACTGGAGGAAATTAATACGATCGTTCAGTCTGAACGTTAGGTTAATTACTAGAGTGACGGAAAATTCAGAGAAATGATGTTCCAGAGGTTTTTTTTTTTTTTTCTTTCTCTTAAATAGGAAATTTTTGAAGACAGTGCATCATGTGAGACGGAGAAAAAAAAAGTGGTATCGACAAGGTTTAGCTGGAATAGTGACAGAAATGATAGAGTGAATAATCTCATCTCACTGTCTCATATTTCTGTGTGTGTGTGTGTGTACAGGGAAATCTGAATAACAATGCCCAACGCATCAGACAAGCACGTTAAATGTATTTGTATTGAATACCTTTTCTCGTGTTCGTCACAAAAATAAACGTTTATGTACATACACACACACACGCACGCACTCACATCGGGCTGGCCGAAAAGTTTGTTCGGTTTTTGTCGACACAGAACTTCAAGCACCCTAATAAGAAGCTAACGTCTGTCCCTTGCGCATGGGCACTCGTTAGATACTTGACACTTTAACGCAGTTCGACAAAAACTTGTGACGAAACAGGTTGGTTATATTTTGTGTGCCTGGGATCATACTGAACATGAAGAACCAAAACGATGATCATTATCGATACCTCGTGCTTTTCTATGTAAAAAGAGAAAAAGAAAAGAAAAAGGGCAAGAAAGCGACCGAAACCTGTAGGAAGATATGAGCTGTGTACAGAGAAGATGCTATTACGGAACGTGTGTGCCAGAAGTGGTTTTCAAGACATCGATAAAGAAATTTTTCGGTTCAAGGTGCACCGCGCTCAGGCCTGCCAAATGAGAATAACAGCAACACAAAACCTCATTATACGACCAGGATGATTGCAAATATTCCCAAAATATCCAAATTGAATGTTATAAACTATCTGCATCAACTTGGTTGTGTCAGCAGGCTCAATGTCCCACAGTAGATGAATGAATCTAACTTGGCCCAACGTATTTCCATCTGCGATTCGTTGCAGAAACATGAAGAAAATGGTCCTATTTTGAAGAGAATGATGACAGGGGGCGAAAATGGATCGTCTATATCAATGTGAAGCGCTAGCGATCATAGAGTAAGTGCGGCGAAGTACCACAAACAACCTCCAATGCAGGGGTTCGCCCAAAGGTCATACTTTCAATTTGATGGGATCTGAAGGGTGTTGTCTATTACAAGCTTTTTCCAATGGATAGGATCATAAATTCGGGTATGTACTGTGACCAGTTGGTCAAATTAAACACAGCCATTCACCAGAAGTGCCCGACACTTGCTAATATTAAGGGCATTGTCTTTCATCACGACAATGCCAGATCGTATACTTCTTTGCAGACGCGCCAGAAGTTACTGGAGCTTGACTGGGACGTTTCACTGCACCCTCCATATTCGCCCGACCTTGCACTTTCAGGTTTCTGTCTGTTTCTCAAATTTAATTGAATAGACAGACCTACACTTCTGTGGAGGATCTAACAATTCACCTGGAAGAGTTTTTCGTCACTAAAGACAGGAAATTCCCTGAGCAGGGGATAATGGATCTGTCCACAAAATGGCAGATGATACTGGAACGAAATGGTTATTATTTCATTGATTGAATATATCGCTTAGTGTTTAAAAAACCGAACGGACTTTTTGGTCAACCCAATATATACACGATATGTAAAATATGTTCCTCGTGCTTAGCTATTCTAGAAACACCTATAAAAGACTAAGTATTTACTAAAACTACTCTGCACTAAGTTTAAATTATATATTAATCGCTCTAAATCATATATTTTGGTCGTTCATTCTGTTTCTAATTTATATATATATATATATGTATATATATATATATATATATATATATAAAATAGAAAAGAGTGATAAAACTACAGAAGACTTGTTTTATAAGGTTAAAGAATAAATTTAAGTCGTTATGTTAGAAAAATGTTTTGTGTATAATAACAGTTTTTGGAGAAATAACCGGTTTCGTATATTCTTTACCTACATCGTGTCATGTCTGTGTTATGTAGTGCAAAGCTTTGCACTACTTAACAAAGACATGACACGATGTAGATAAAGAAATTTGAAAAGAATATACGAAACCGGTTATACACAAAATTTTATAACATTTTTCTAACATAACGACTTAAATTTATTCTTTAACCTTATAAAACAAGCCTTCTGTAGTTTTTTCACTCTTTTCTATTTTTTATACATCCAACCACGTGCTTTCACACACCAACTTTTTCACCTATACATATATATATATATATATATATATATATATATACACACGTAACTATAAAACAACGAGGAATGCTCAACGCCGCACTGGTGGATAAAGTTTATTTATTAATGGACAGTCTTGGACACGTGTTTCTGACTCAATAGCATTCATGTGTGGCTTAATAGCCTTCATCAGTATATATGTATGTGCATATATATATATATGTGTGTGTTTATATATATATGTGTTTGTATGTATAGTTTATAAACGTGTCCATCCTACCCATATACGTGCAATGAGTTTTTATTGGATTTCTGATCTTCCCAGCTCCATATGAGGTACACACACTCACACTTTGTGTATTAAGGCTACCATTGGTTTCATGTGAAGGAAATTCTCAACGTTTTTTCTATGTGATTGGCTTGAAAAATCGTTTAGTATTTCCTTCACATGAAACCAATGGTAGCTTTAATACACAAACAATGTGTGTGTGTGTGTGTGTGTGTGTGTAATATGCCTCGTATGGAGCTGGGAAGATCAGAAATCCAATAAGAACTCTTTGCACGTATTGGGTAGGATTGACACGTTTATAAGCTACAAATACAAACACACATATATACATAATCACACACAAACACACATATATATGCACATACATATATATACTGATGAAGTCTATTAAGCCACAAATGAAAGCTATTGAGCCAGAAACAATTGTCCAAGATTGTCCATTTACCTCCAGACAATAAGCCGGTCCAGTTCTTTCAAGGCATGTCAACTTTGAACAGTTCCTGATTCTTGAGATAATCTCTCATTCTCAAGTAGAACTGACCTTAATTACAATGTGGTAATTGCAATGCATCCGTCAGAGACGGAGTTAATTCTAATAAATCAAGAAATCATGTCGCATAGTATTTCACATATGTATAATATATATATATATATATATATATATATATATATATACACGCGCGCGTATAGATATACACATATATACCTATACATACAAACATACAGATATGTATATAAATATGTGTGTATATATACACACACATACATATATATGCATGTATGTACATATATGTGTATAAATGTGTATATATATATATATATATGCAAACATACTTCCACTAGTAGTAGTAGTAGTAGCGGTGGTGGTGGTGGTAGTAGTAGTAGTAGTAGTAAAAACAGGCGGTTATTGTTACACTGAACTCAGTTGAATCTTCAACCTTTTCCATTTCAGCCAATCACATGAAATATTCGATCGCCAGAAATCGATCGAGGAATAAACAAACTTTGACCCACCAAAGCGATTGTCGTTTTGTTTTGCCAGAATAGAAAAAAAATCAATGTGGTTATTGTAGTTTAGCCACAGATAAACCTGGATCGAGTAGAACTTATAATCAGAGGTGTTCCAACCGAGACCATCTCGTCTTTTAAGAGTATTTAGAACTGCATTTACTAATGCATCCTTCCCTCTGTAATAATATGATGAAACGGGTGAATTTACTGAGATTTAGTTACTATTTCTAGCAGATTTAGCGACCATGTAGAGGTTTCCTCTTTGGCTGGCTCGAAGACTTGGTGTTGTTAAATAGCCCCAGGTCAGCCTCGATCAAGTAGGCTTTGGATCAGATGTGTTCCAGATGTGATCATCCAGTTTTTTTTTTTAATATATATCAGGTACTACTTTGTCAAACGAATCCCCCTTTTAGTTAAGACTAGAGTGTGAATTGAAGGAGATTTGGTTGCTATATCCAGCACGTTGAACAGCCGCCAGGTGAGATGACAAATGACAGGTATGATACTATGTAGGCGATACCATGGACAGTCTGTCATACGCAATATATTAGAAGACTGGCTGTGCAAGCTCCTCCAGTGGTCGCTTGGTCAGTAAGAAATAGCAGCCAAATTTCCTCATCACACAACCTATTATTGGAAGCTTTGGACAATGTAGTCCTGACATGCGAATTAACAGGATAGTCACAACTGGAATCTCTTTGATCAGGGTTCTGTTCAGTGAGGACTGATTAAGGGCGAAACAAGAGCGGTAACAATATTTTGGAGGGAGTCCATGAAGACAGAGCCTCTATGTGGTTGCTAAGCCTGCTAAAAATGGTAGCCAAATCTCCCTCGCCGCATGAAAACAAGAGAAAGGACATTTTGGACAATGTAGTCCTGATAGGCGTAAGAGTAGCTGTGTGGTAGGTAGCTTGCTTACGAACCACATGGTTCCGGGTTCAGTCCCACTGCGTGGCACCTTGGGCAAGTGTCTTCTACTATAGCCTAGGGCCGATCAAAGCCTTGTGAGTAGATTTGGTAGACGGAAACTGAAAGAAGCCCGTCGTATATATATATGTGTGTGTGTGTGTGTATGTATGTGCGTGTGTATATGTTTGTGTGTCTGTGTTTGCTCCCCCCCACACACACACACACAACATCGCTTGACAACCGATGCTGGTGTGTTTACGTCCCCGTAACTTAGCGGTTCGGCAAAACTAACCGATAGAATAAGTACTAGATTTACAAAGAATAAGTCCTGGTGTCTATTTGCTCAACTAAAGGCGGTGCTCCAGCATGGCCACAGTCAAATGACTGAAACAAGTAAAAAGCGTATATACAAATTAGCGGGTTGGTCACTGCCAGAACGTCGTTAATCTTAAGGCTTTGATCATAAGGCTGTTCAATCAGGACTGATCCAGGGCTAAACAACAGCACTTAGGAATGAGTCAATGGAGAAGGAGCCACTATATGGTCGCTCAGCCTGCTAAAAATAACAGCCAAATCACTTATCAGACCCTGTCGCTTTAAAAAATTGAGAAAAAGTACGAATTTGAAAAAAGAGATAAGATGGAATTGGTGACGTCCGAAAGTCTTGAACCAAAAAAACTAACTGCTGCAGCAGTGATGATCTGGAGGGGTGTGGAATAAAGATTGAAGGCCGCCGAGTGAAGAATACTGATTGTGAAACTGTTTCAATATGTTTGTGAAGTTGAGGAATTACGCATCGATCACTGCTAAAGATTCAGAATAATGGGGACTAAGAAATCATGTTGAAAATGGAACAAAATAGGGAATTACATTTAATAGGGGTGGGAGGCTGTACCGTAAATGGCACACTGAGTATATATAACACGTATATATATATATATATATATATATATATAGTGAAAAATGGTTAGATGTTTATGAACAGGTTGTTTTATATATAAACAAAAGGCAGTTGAAAATAAATGAAAACATTGACAATTATTTTGCAATCTTTTGAGATATACAAAAATGGGGTAGCATTTCATTTAAATGTATACTTATGCACATCTATATGTGCATATACAAATATACATATATATATATAAGTGTGTATATATATATATATATGTACATATGCAAAGAAGTACCTACAAGTAGATACATATATATATGCATACACAAATATACATACATATATAGGCACACACACGCACACAATATATATATATACTCTTACTTGTTTCAGTCATTTGACTGCGGCCATGCTGGAGCACCGCCTATATATATATATATATATTTATATATGCGCACGCATTAGAACTAAGACTTTGGTACTTTGTACAAAGATGTATTTTCATTGCATAATTTATGCATTTCTTTCAGATATGCATGCTCTCTCTCTCTCTCTCTCACGCATACGCGCGCGCACACATTCTCTTCACTTTTCCTTTGCGAAACAACGACAATAATAATATTAACAATAAACATATACAAAATAATTTTGTCGTAAAAATACCCCCCCCCCACGCCAAGGACGGTCGGTGGAGAATAAATGGGAAAATAGAACAGACAAGTAAACAAAAGATATACAAGAAAAACACAGGTATTTGCTACGAAAAGCACAAAATGAGTAGCGAGGAAAAATAAAATGCTTATGGTGATGTTAGAGTTTAGAGTACCCTTTCTCTTTCGCAAAAACAATTTTCATTATGGTTGGAGTGGGGGCATCAACTATTTAGCAGTTCTTTTTTGCTACAGTTATTAAAAATGCGTTCGATGATTATTTATTTCACTAATTTTGTATACCATAATGTAAAAAGACTTTGATTTGCTGCAAATTATAGATATGAGCTTGGCAGTGATTGAGCATTGGCTTATACGCGGACAACGTTTCTACTCTTTGTTTAAATTTATTATTGTTATAACAATATAATATTTGTTCGTTTAAAATAATAATTATTATTGGTCTCATTCATTTCTTTGCGGGTCTGAAAGGAAAGCTACTTGTTGAAAGTGAAAACGGTACGTTATGCTTCGACATTACCAAAGCTTCGTGTGGAACGTTTCAAAAATAAACACCTATAAGTAATGAGGAGGGGAGAGAGGGAGAGAGAAAAGAAAAGAGGGGTGGTTACGTAATTGCTGGGGGGAAGAATGTAAAGGTGTTACAGGTAGTATAAACATTTTGCAGGGTGAAAAGTGGCAACGTAAGAGAAAGTAAGAGAAAAAAATATGGTGGTGGGGGAAAAAAATATTATTAAAACTAAAGAATTATGTACTTCTTTTCCGTGATTTTGTAAATAGATTTGAAATTCTTACCTGGCAAGATCTGTCCCATACACAGTGCCAAACTGAATGAATTACGAAATAGCTATTTTAAACACGTCAACAGCACGAGGGCAAAAGGAGGGAAAACAAAAGAAGTCAAGCGTTTCTTTCACGGCTGCTTAATTATTGTATCAACAAGTAGCTTCTCTCTCCTTCTCACTTCTTCAACTCCACTCTCTCTCTCTTCTTCTCTTTCTTCCCCCTCGACTATAATCTCTCTGCCTCTCTCACGATTCTTCTTCAACTCCACTCTCTCTCTTCTTCTCTTTCTTCCTCCTCGACTATAATCTCTCTGCCTCTCTCGCGATTCTTCTTCAACTATACTCCACTGTCTCTTCCTTTTTCTCTCTCACTCTTGCACTTCATCCTCATCTAAATTCTGTTTTTGTACTTCCTCTTTCTATCTCTATCTCTCTCTCTCTTGCTCCTTCCTCAACTATCGTTTGTCTTTCTCTCCCTCTCACCCACTCTTCGTAAACCATAGGTTTCTTTCTTTTCTTCTACTATAGTTCTCTTTCTTTCTCTCTTCTCCCTCAACTATACTTCTCTGCCTTGCTCTTCCTCTCTCGCCTCTTTCCCTTTCACTCTCCCTTACTTATCCATCTGTAGTGCTCACTTTTCTCCCTGTCTTCTTTCTTATCTCTACTCCTCTCTTTCTCTCCATCTCACTCGCATCTGTTTTCTTTCAGACACAGCGATGTTGGAACCAAACGAAGCAACAAGTATTATACTCTTAGATACTACTTCGTTATCTACATAACACTCAACTTTTACGCAAAACGTAGTCACAGTAGCATTGCTTGTATATATATATATAATATATATATATATAGGCTGACAGCTGATTTTATTGATATTTCTCTAGAAACTGGCTCCTCTTTCACAGTATCTGCTGTTATATTTATGTATCTCTTGTTTATTATCATTATTTTTTATATCGATATTATTTTTTCCCCCCTGTATTACGTTGTTCTCTCTTTATTTCCCCCCTTTTTTTTCCTGTTAATTACATATGTACATTCTCTGCACATCTGCATGATTATCTTATATAAAATGTTTTGTGCCGTATATGAAGGGCTTCTGTGACCAAGAAAAGAAACAATTATTTTTATCCTCGTTATTACGGTTATTTACTATTAAGAATATCGAACTGTTTTGCACAGAAATGTGGTGGAGAATGAAGTTCACTGTTGCGGAGATTAATAGGAGTTGTTTCCCGCGTAATATCCCCTCCTAAGAGAGTTCATGCGTAATTAACTAAATTAATTAATTGATTGATAAAGCAAAAGAAGAGTCGTTTGAAATTAAATAAATTTCTGTACGATAAGATATGGATGAATAATTTAACGGTTCAGTCAATAAAACTACCTACTTAATTATAGTGAAAGCGACTGACTTTTCCCTTAACTGAATCCTCATTTAGAATCAGCTTGGCACAGAATGACTAAGCAGTTCCATCGAATTAAAGATTCAGGCTATTAGACGAGCTGTCATATAGTTTCTAACAGTGCTTTTTCACTCACAAAACTTAGAATACCTTTGCGTCTGAATTTTTTAAACCCGAAACCCAAAATTCGTCTGAATTTTGGGAGTAGAGATGAAACAAGGAAACCCCTCGGAGTGAAGGTCCTACTTTCCTTGCTCGGAATTAGCAAAGTTACAGAATAGCTTGTAATTCCTTGGCAATGCTACCCTAGGTGCAATACTGTCTTAAGGGGTGGGCACACCAGGAAGCTGCCAGGGGCTTCGTGGATCCCAATCCAGGTAAGAAAAAAATGCTAGGAAAAAAGTCACGGGGGTTTTGTCTGGATCCCATAAATTGTGTCTTTTTTTCCTAACCAAAAATATTGTCTTTTTTATTGATGACTTTTTCCCTGTGATTTTATGACCGGTCACCGCGGATCCAGGGGTTCGATTCTGATCTCCGTGTGCTGTGGTTTGCAATCAGTAAATAAGTAAGACTTCCCTTACTTCCGTGACCTTATCACCTTTAATCTACAACAAAATATTTTCTTTGTCACACCTGACAGCTGAACTGCCCCAGGTTTCCTTCCTGTTTTGAAATAACGTCCCTCACACTCTAACCTTTAATACCAATCAGTTGTCTGTCTTGAATTCCTTGGCACTGGATTGCTTTTTTTGTTTTCTTTCCTCCTCCATTACCAACATGGTTCGTTTGATCTAGTCTGGACCCAGAGTATCTTACCTGTAAGATATGAGAGTCTTAACTGTAAGCAAACTTACCTGTAAGATATGGAAGTCTGAAATTTCATTTGGCCCACGATTTCTCTTCACCTTACTTTCTGTCTTCCCCACTGACTTTATCACTAGTTAACCTTATCGGTCTTCCATAACAGTTGAATCATCAATTAGAAGGGGGTTGGTTGGTTGGTACATGAGTCCCTTCTTGTGCTGAATGTGAATCAGAGATCATGGTTGACATTGCTTGTGAGAGGGCTGATGGTTTGTTTATTGAAGTGGTTCCCAACCTTTTTTTTTTTTCATATGGATCCCTTTGTTTTCTTTTATACTTGCATGGACCTGCAGAGCTGTTCAATGTTTGAAAATTCCTATTTTTATAATTAAATATTATTAGAAATTGTATTAAAAATTGTTTAAAATATTTTGTGCAGTGTAGAAGTATATAACCAGTTTATTGGACATAAATTTTAACAAAATCTTATGTGGACCCCATTAGGGTCCTATGGCCCCTAGTTCAGAACCACAGATACCTACGAATATGATACACCATCTTTTACTTGTTTATGTCATTTGACTGTGGCCATGCTGGAGCACCACCTTTAGTCGAGCAAATCGACACCAGGACTTATTCTTTGTAAGCCTAGTACTTATTCTATCAGTGTCTTTTGCTGAACCGCTAAGTTACGGGGACGTAAACACACCAGCATCAGTTGTCAAGCAATGTTGTGGGGACAAACACAGATACACACACACACACACACATATATACACGATGGGCTTCTTCCAGTTTCCGTCTACCAAATCCACTCACAAGACGTTGGTCAGCCCTAGGCTATAGTAGAAAACACATGCCCAAGGTGGCATGCAGTGGGGCTGAAACCAGGACCATGTGGTTGGTAAGCAAGCCACTTACCACACAGCCACTCCTGCACCTATATCTTATTTTTTTATATATTAGGAAGGCATAATTCAGTCCTGCCTTTTAATTTCAGTATTAAAACTCTATACAGTACTCCTGTAGTACACATGCTGCATACATTCCTACAACAACGTTTTCTTTACATGCTATAAAGGCAGAAGTAAATCTGCCTTCAACTCAGTCGCGCACTTGTGTTTCAATTTTTTTTTTTTTTTTGTGTGTGTTTTACTGCATAAATGTCACCAACTGCCTACCCTGAGTAATTACTGATAGTATGTGCCTTGATGAAAGATAAGGTCATCCTCATCGGAATTCAAACTCAGAAAGTAAAGACAAGAAATGCCACTAAGCAATAGTTCTGCCAGCTTGCTGCCTTATGTCTTGCAAACATAATGGTAATAGATTAACAAGACACAGAAGTCAGTAATATAATTATATCCTGTCCAAACCCAGAGTTGCAAGTATTCTGGAGCAAATGAATCTCAAATAAAAGACATCTTTTCCTTGGAAACTGAGTTTATTTGGAACAACAGTTGTTAATGCATTCGCTTGGTCTCCCATGACTGAGTGTGCAGTGGACCAAAGTATTGAGGCTGTACACATGAAAGTCATCAAAGTACATCAAACCAATTAAGTTCATTCGATAAATACATATTTCAATTTGTGGCCATTGAAGCTAAAAACAACTGTGGTCCTTCCACTTGGAAGGTCATCTCTGATTTGGGGCTGAAATGGCACTGGACAATGCATCAAAAGATTTCAGTTGCTAACCTGAGGAGGACCGATTCAGCAATATATTATAGAATATCAAAGAAAGAAAAGAGAAAAAGGAAAATGTCCAATCAATTTTTCTAATTATTTGTTTCGTTTGTGTCTTTTTTTTCTCTGTTTTGCATTTTCTTTAGGCACCGCTGTGCAGTTAGAAAGCTTGTTGTGCAACCACATAATTTTAGGTTCAGTCCCACTGCACAGCACCCTGGACAAGTGTTTTGTACTATAGCCCAGGGCTGACCAATACCTTATGAGAGAATTTGGTTGAGGGAGACTGTATGTATGTATATACTTTGATACTTTGATACTTTTCGGCCATTATTGGCCCAGGCCATGTCTAACTTAATAGCACCACCTGGTATATATATATATATATTTATTTATATTCTTTTCTATTCTAGGCAAAAGGCCCGAAATTTTTGTGGAGGGGGTGGCAGTTGATTAAATTGACCCCAGTATGCAACTGGTACTTAATTTATTGACCCCGAAAGGATGAAAAGCAAAGTCAACCTTGGTGGAATTTGAACTCAGAACAATTAAAACAGACGAAATACCGCTAAGTATTTTACCTGGTGTGCTAACATATATATATATATATATATATATATATATATATCTTTTACTTGTTTCAGTCATTTGACTGTGGCCATGCTGGAGTACCACGTTTAGTTGAGCAAATTGACCCCAAGACTTATTCTTTGTAAGACTATTACTTATTCTATTGATCTCTTTTGCCGAACTGCTAAGTTATGGGGACGTAAACACACCAGCATCGATTGTCAAGCGATGTTAGGGGGACAAACACACACACACATACATATATACACATACATATATATATGATAGGCTTCTTTCAATTTTGGTCTACCACTCAAGGCTATAGTAGAAGACACTTACCCAAGGTGCCATGCAGTGGGACTGAACCCAGAACTATATGCGGCTGGTAAGCAAGCTACTTACCACACAGCCACTCCTGCGCCTATATATATATATATATATATACAGTGCCATCTGACTGACACCTGTGCTGGTGGCATGTGAAAAGCACTGTTCGATTGTTGGGCTTCTTGGAGGCAGTGACAGGTGACCAAGACCTTTGGCAATATACCATGCTTGAGTAGACCTGTCAAGGCAAGTGAGACCGTAGTTGTGACTGAAGACTGTGTCAGGTCAATGGCACTCATGCCGGTGACATGTAAAAAGCACCCACTACACTCTGAGTGGTTGTCATTAGGAAGGGCACCCAACCATACAAACCTTACCAAATCAGATTGGAACCTGGTGCTGACCCTTGGCTTACCAGTTTTTAGTCAAACCGTCCAATCCATGCCAGCATGGAAAGCGGATGTTAAATGATGATGATGATATATATATTTGTATATAGGTGTAGGAGTGGCTGTGTGGTAAGTAGCTTGCTTACCAACCACATGGTTCTGGGTTCAGTCCCACTGCATGGCACTTTGGGCAAGTGCCTTCTACTATAGCCTTGGGCCAACCAAAGTCTTGTGAGTGAATTTGGTAGACCGAAACTGAAAGAAGCCTGTCGTATATATGTATGTATGTGTATATGTTTGTCATCCCAGCATCATTTGACAACCGATGCTGGTGTGTTTTCAAAGTTAATTGAAACAAAGACAATATATTCCAGTGAAAATATGGTAACAAAATAATTACCCAGAATAAAGAAAGAGGTCCTATGTTTCAGGCAACATGCCCTTTATCAAGAATAAAAAAAGAGAGACTTCCAAATATAAATGCTAATAGAATCCATCATTATTTTCTTGCTCGTTGTACCTGGCTTGCTTTAGCAATTCTTTTAGTTTGTCACAATCAATTTTCTAAAGATCTTCTCATCCCGAAAGTGATGCATAAATGCCATTGTGAAGAAACCACTAATATTCAATCTGATAATTCAGTTTTGTTACACTTAAATCGTGAAACTTAATCATCTGGAAGAAATATTTCATTTTTAATTATTTAAAAAAAAAAACTCTTTTATCAGTCTTTCATTCCAGTTAAAAATTAATGAATTCTGTTCATAATGTCAGTGAGTTGGGTGGTGGTAATGGTGATGGTGCTGTTGGTTGTAATGGTGGCGGAGGTAGTGTTGTTGTTGTTGCCACTGCTGCTGTTGTTGTTTAGCTCTTGAGTATCCCTGAGAAGGCCTATAATCAGAGGCTTCTCAGCCATGCCCACCCCTCCTTTACTCAAGCATTGCAAATCTAGAACTACATCTTCCAATATGTCCCTCATGTCCCAGATTATTATTATTGTTTTTAATGATAGAATGTAATTTCATTGAAATTTTGTTGCTATGTTTAGCAGGTTGAGCGAGCCCCATGGAAACTAAAAATAATAGATTTCTAAATCCCTCAGAGAGAATTATGCAATAGCAGCACAATAAAGTGATAGCATATTGTCAACCTAGGAAACACCATTTCTTGGACTTGACACATTTCCTGTGTCCTAATGTTTTCAAAGTGGAGACAAGCACCTCCACCCAGCATTATAATAATAATATTATTATTATTACTATTCCACCAAGGTCAACTTGCTCTTCATACTTTTAGGGTCAATAAAATAAGTACCAGTTGAACACCAGGGTTAATGTAATTTACTCATCCCATCCCCCAAAATTGCTGTCCTTATGGCAAAATCTGAAACCATTATTATTATTATTATTATTGAATGTGGTCGATGCCAGGTCCACCTGACTGGCTCCCTCACTGGTGGCATGTAAAAAGCACCAATGAATCATGGCCAATGCCAGTACCCCCTGATTGGCTCTTGTGCCAGTAGCATGTAAAAAGTACCATCTGAACGTGATCAGGGCCAGGCCCGCCTGACTGGCTCTTGAGTGGTTGGTGTTAGGAAGGACATCCAGCTGTAGAGACCTTGCCAGTTCAGATTGGAGCCTGGTGCAGCCTTTTGGCTCTCCAGACCTCAGTCAAACCGTCCAACCCATGCCAGCATGGAAAACGGATGTTAAATGATGATGATGATGATTAAGCACTGGTTATGGTAGCACGTAAAAAGTGCCCTGTATATTCTGTGGAGTGGTTGGCATTTAGAAAGGCATCCAGCTGTAGAAATCATGTCGAAACAGACTACGGAACCTGGTGTGAACCCTGGCCTTTCCAGATCCTGTCAAGCTTTCCAAGCATGGAAAACATGCCATGTTAAATGATGAATAGATGATTATGATATGGGATATTCAAATTTATACAGAAAATAAAAAAAAATTTTAACAAAATACAACACCCTAGAACCACATGATTTGATTTTTCTGCTAAACTAGGTGATGCTGGTGATATTATTATTCATGTGAGATAATTGCAAAGTCAGTGGAATTCAATAATAATTGGTAACAGTTGAACAGTCAAGTGTTTTGAAAGCCATTAATACTGTTTTATGATGTTACAACATAATGGAAACACATCAGAGGAGATTGGATATTGTAATAGATAGGACGGTGCCTTTGCATTCAACTTAATGAGCTTTTGGCTTTATTTATAGTATAGGGTGTACAAATGTGTGCATGTGTGTATATTCTTTTTATTCTTTTATTTGTTTCAGTCATTTGATTGAGGCTACGCTGGAGCACTGCCTTTAGTCGAGCAAATCGTCACCAAGACTTATTCTTTGTAAGCCTAGTACTTATTTTATAGGTCTCTTACCGATGCTGGTGTGTTTACGTCCCCATCACTTAGCGGTTCGGTAAGAGAGACCTATAAAATAAGTACTAGGCTTACAAACACACACACAAACACATATATATATATATATATATATATATATGTTTGTGTGTGTGTTTGTCCCCCCAACATCACTTGACAACCGATGCTGGTGTGTTTACGTCCCCATCACTTAGCGGTTCGGTAAGAGAGACCTATAAAATAAGTACTAGGCTTACAAAGAATATATATATATATATACATATATACCCGACAGGCTTCTTTCAGTTTCTGTCTACCAAATCCACTCACAAGGCTTTGGTCGGCCCAAGGCTATAGTAGAAGCTACTTGCCCAAGGCAGAACCGTGTGGTTGGTAAGCAAGCTACTTACCACACAGCCACTCCTACACCTATATGTATATATATATATATATATATATATATATATATATACATACATACATACACATATATAGACATATGCATTTATATATATGTACACACACACACATATATATATTATGTTGGGGCAAGCGAAATCGAAATCGAATTGAACCAGCCAGGATCCCTGGTCTGGTGGTAAGTAAAAAGCACTATCCGACTCGTGGCCGATGCCAGCGCCGCCTCGACTGGCCTCCATGCCGGTGGCATGTAAAATACACCAATCCGACCGTGGCCGTTGCCAGCCTCGCCTGGCACCTGTGCAGGTGGCACGTAAAAAGCACCCACTACACTCACGGAGTGGTTGGCGTTGGGAAGGGCATCCAGCTGTAGAAACATTGCCAGATAAGACTGGAGCCTGGTGCAGCCTTCTGGCTTCCCAGATCCCCGGTCGAACCGTCCAACCCATGCTAGCATGGAGAACGGACGTTAAACGATGATGATGATGATGATGATTATCAGCATGAACATAATTTTTAGAACTGTTCTTTTCATGCCTCCATGGGTTGGAGACATGTTTTTACTGCCATGTAGGAAGTGGCCAAGCTCAATATATAGAAAGCAGTGGGTAGGAGTTCCATGCAGTGTACTCAATGCATTCAAACTATGAGTGTAAAAGTAATGCTGTGTGGGATCACATGCGAGATTAAATTGATAGGGGGTTTCTATGTAGTAGATGCACAGAAACAGCTAGGATTAAGTGTACTCATCATTATCATTATCATCATCACCATCATCATCATCATTATCATTTAGCATCTGTTTTCCATGCCAGCATGGGTAGGATGTTTGATTGGTGAGCTGGCAGAAACGTTAGTACGCCGGACGAAATGCGTTGCCGTATTTCGTCTGCTGTTATTTTCTGAGTTCAAATTCCGCCGAGGTCCACTTTGTCTTTCATCCTTTCGGGGTCGATAAATTAAGTACCAGTTATGCACTGGGATCGATATAATCGACTTAATCCATCTGTCTGTCCTTGTTTGTCTTCTCTGTGTTTAGCCCCTTGTGGGTAGTAAAGAAATAGGTTTGATAAGGAACCAGCAAGGAACAGGGCTGCACTGAGTTCCAGTGTCATCTTTGGTATGGTTTCTATAGACGAATGGTCTTATAATGGAAGGCAAGGTTTACGATATCGGGAGAATTTCGCCTTCTCCCATTATATCTTGTTCTTCGTGCAGTTCAGGCTCTGGCAGGTGAAGAAAGAAGTCTTTAAGTACAAATGCAATTTACAACCGGTTTATTTACAAGTTTCACAGAACAGGTGAACTATCTTGAGCTGTGTGTGTGGTGTTGTATCTCCATTAGAGCTGGCACATTGCCTTTGGAGGTACAACATGCAGACAGGCCCAGGAAGTGAAGTGTGCTCAGCAAGCGCTACTGCATAGAAGCGGAGAGAGAGAATGAATCTGTTTGTTTTGCCCTTATATACAGTTTGCCATTGTGAGCTTCGTTGTGATCTCGCACATGGCAAATGGATGCAGGTACGGTCTTGCTCCAGTCTCGGATATGGCAATGGCTGTTGCAAGATCTCATCCAATATGGCGCTGACTGCTTGTGCCGCTACAGTCTTTCTAATGCTAATTATTGGGTTGCCCGGAAAGTTCATGCCGATTTATAGTAGCTTACCTTCAAGCTTATTTTAGAACATGGTTGAGTCCATTAAATAGGATTTGACTACACCTCCATTTAGAGCACAGTTTAAGCTATCTTTTTGTGGAAGAAGGTTTATGTTTCTATAACCTGTGTTAATTCTGTAACCCTTTAAAATGGAAGATAAGAAAGTTTATTTTCGGCACTTGATGCTTTGGGAACCAGACAAAAATTGCTGCAGCTCGGCTGGGATGTGTTACCCTACCCTCCATATTCACCAGATATTGCTCCTTCGGATTTCCACTTATTCAGGTCTCTGCAGAATAGTCTTAATGGTAAAAATTTCAATTCCTTGGATGGCATAAATAGATACTTTGATGAATTCTTTGCTATGAAACCACCTTAATTCTGGGAAGAAGGTATTTTCAAGTTAAAGGAAAGATGAAGACGCATTGTGCAACAAAATGTTTCATATTTGGTTGATTAAAAATGTAATGGCAAGTATTTATTGACCTTTTCCTTTCCTTTAAAAATCAGCACGAACTTTCTGGACAACCCAATACCTTACAGAATGTACTGTAAGGCACTAGCAAGGTTGTCATATAACTTTCAAGTCAGAAAAGAACAGAGAAAACAGAAAGTGGGGAAAGCCCCACCCCTGCTACTAAGAAGAAATATCTGGGAGGTGGAGATGATGGTTTTTATGTCAGGTGTTGAAAGGCTGAAGTATGGTAAAGTGATAAGCACAGGTGTTCCTGCTAGAGAGGAGGTATATGGCTTTTGAGGGCGGCGAGCTAGCAGAAACGTTAGCAAGCCGTACAAAATGTGTAGCCGTATTTTATCTGCCGTTACGTTCTGAGTTCAAATTCCGCCAAGGTCGACTTTGCCTTTCATCCTTTCGGCATTGATAAATTAAGTACCAGTTACGCACTGGGGTCGATGTGATCGACTTAATCCATTTGTCTGTCCTTGTTTGTCCCCTCTGTGTTTAGCCCCTTGTGGGTAGTAAAGAAATAGGTATATGGCTTTTAAGCTATTGACACTAAATAGGAAGATCTGCAAACAGATCTCTGACTTGTTTTGGAGACTTTCATGTTGTTGCTTCCTCCAGAGTCATATCCCAATGATGATCATGTTTGTCACAAAAAAATCATGTAAAAAAAACCGTTGAAAATAATCGCTGGATTTTGCAATTAATTTTGATCATTCCCAAAATTTATTTCCAAGTTTTAAAAAATGTTATACAAAAAAAATTTATTGCAGAAAATCATGTAAAAAAAATCACTGAAAGCAATCATAGTAATGAAAACTTTGGACTCCAAAATTTCAGGATTGCAGGTCTGGATTCGGTGCAGAATGTTTTTAATTTACTCACGGAGTTGACCTGATTCCAAAATGGTATGATCTGTTGGGCTATGGCGTCTAGGAGTAAAGTTGAAAAAGTGTGACACACTGACACACTGCCATTCGCATTTATTATACTAAGAAGGAGATAAAAGGAAGGTAGTGACGAGGTGCTAGAGCAAAGTCTCAAAGAGTAAGAAGATGAGCATAAAATAGGATACAGATAGGGGGTCGTGAGGAGGAGGAGGAGAGAGTGTGTGGATGCTTTCAGAGGAGTGTGAGAGGGGAAATAAATAGCTGGAAGTGGAGGTTAATATAGTGAATGATGAACAAGGATGGGGTTGCAGATGATGAGAAATACCTGTATGGAGAGGGATGAGAGATGGGAGTGGCTCAGGAAGGAAAATGGACAGAAAGTAGGTGAAAGGTGTAAGAGTAGTGGGGAGAGAGAGAGATACAGGGGTACATAAGAGACTATACTGAATTACTCTGAATATCCAGGGGTTCCTTAAAAGTAACTGATAGCTTCTGGTGGTACCTAGGTCATATAATCAGCAGTGATGGGGGTATGGTGAAAAGAGGATAGCTAGAGTAAGCATGGAGTAGGAAAAAGTTCGGGGAGGTATTATTATATTACTTCTGGTCGTGACAGAGAGAGAGAAATTCTCTGTGTAAATGAAGGGTAGATTGTATGATGCTTGGGAATATATAATATCTCTTATATAAAATCCGTTCTGTGTGTGTGTGTGTCTTCTAGGATCTCGGGCATCCTCCATCCAATTGTGCTCAAATTTGATATGTAGATACTGACGGTATGAGGGCGTGTATAAGTCTTGAAAAAATTACAAAAATCAATTCCAGGTGAAAATGTGATCGATAAAGCCGTGGGAAATCGTTTTTCTTTGGAATAGGAAAAAGTCTATCTTTATTTCTTCTTTTGCTGGTGTCTCAAATGTTTTAAATCAGTTTTTCTCAAAGGTGAGGCCTATGGGATGGTTGGAAAAGTTATTTTGAGAAAATTTGGTTTAAATGTTTGACAACTCAGCACCGTCCATTGGACGGGGGGTGGAGGCGTTTTGCTCATATATATACTGTGCTTATTTTGTACAGTGCTCTGGTACACTACAGCTCATCAGAAAGGGGCAAAATAGGGAACTGAAAGTAGTTATAAATTAAGTAAAGAAAGAAGTAATGAAAGCCAAAAGTGCACAGTACACAAAACAAAACACAAAAAGGCTGAAAAGTTAACAGTGAGAGTAATAAAAGGAAAGGGTGCCCCAGGGGCAGTGTTGGCAAATGTGATTTGGGATAGTTGCTGGTAGTGAATCATGGGCATTTATTGTGAAGGAGGAGTAAACTATTCTAAAGGAACAAAATATGTTGCATTGGGCACATAATGATAGGGTTCATGAATAGAGAAATGGAAATGAGTCAAGAGGGAAACTAGATATAAGGGGTTTGGGATGCAGAGTGCAAAGGGGGAGAAAGTGTTGGGGCTAACATGATGCATATGGAGAATGACTGTTGGGTCAAGAAGAAGTGCTGAAATACCCAAGTGGAAAGAAGCTGGGGAAGAGGAAAGACTAAGGAAGATATGGTAAGAGATGATGGCAGCTGATCACAGGATCCTGAAACCATATAAAGATGATAAGAAACTGTCAGAAGTGTCACAGTGCTGGAGAAAGGACTTAACCAGTCTATGCAAGAATGGAGATATAATTTTATATATATCTATATATATATATATGCATGTATATATATATATATACGCATGTGTATATATATATATATATATATATATATATATAAAGGTGCAGATGTGGCTGTGTGGTAAGAAGCTTGCTTCCCAAACCACATGGTTCTGGGTTCAATCCCACTGCGTGGCACCTTGGGCAAGTGTCTTCAGCTATAGCCTCAGGCCGTCCAAAGCATTGTGAGTGGATTTGGTAGACTGAGGCTAAAAAGAAGTCCATCGTACATATATATATATATATATATATATATATATGCATACACACACACATATATAGTTGAAATTTACAGAAAAACAAAAGATGAAGACAGATGTATGAGCAACATATGTATGTATGTGTGTGTCTGTGTTTGTCCCCCTACCATCACTTGACAACCGATGTTGGTGTGTTGACGTCTCTGTAACTTAGCAGTTCAGCAAAAAGATACTGATAGAATAAGTACCAGGCTTACAAAGAATAAGTCCTGGGTCGATTTGTTTGACTAAAGGTGGTGCTCCAGCATGGCCATGGTCAAATAACTGAAAGAAGTAAAAGAATATATATATATATATATATATATATAATCGTAACCATTTCCTGTCGGTTTTCCCTGCTTGCATGGGTTGGACGGTTTGACAGGAGCTGATGAGGTAGAGGACCATGCCAAGATTCAGTTTTTTGCTTTGGCATGGTTTCTATGGAGAGAAGCCCTTCCTAATGCCCTTCCATTTTGCAGAATGTACTGAATGTTTTTTTTATGTAACACTGGCACAAATGGGGTCATCAGAAGACAAGATCTTTAACTGAGGAGGTGGGGGTGTGATATTGAGGGAAGAGGCTTCATGCCAGGTGATGAAGGTTTAAAGTGTGATAGAGGGACATGTTGGGGAAGAGAGAAGATGGTGGTGAAATGGCTTCAGAGTTTACCCTCAAATTACAAGAAGATGAATATAAGAGAAATGGTATTGAGAACTGGACTGGGTGAGTAAGTAGGGGAGGTCACAAGAGTGTGATAGGAGGGTAGCAGAGGGAAAGAGAAGGGGGATCGAGGTGAATGTTGAACATGGTGGAGGCGTAGTCAATTGTGAATATCTGTCTGTTTTGAGGGAAGTTGGCAGGTATGGGAGTGGGTCTTGAAGGTAGTAGGAGGGAACACAGATGATGTGAAGTGTGTAGCAGTGGGGTGCAAGAGAGATGCACTGTGCCCAGGGATAAGGTCAGGGGTGATGAACTGAGGCAATTGGGAATGGACCTGTCATATAAATATATATACATATATACAAGGTCTGATCAATAAGTATCCAGTCTGTTGCCATCGTGGGCGGGACCGTGAGCTTTCGTTCATTGACGATGATTGCGAGCATGGGAGTGTGCGTAGCGGAGGCCTTCCGCTAGTGGCAACGGCACATAGACAAGCAGGGAACGGACGGCGGTGTGAAGGCTGAAGCAAGCAGAGTGAAGTCACTTGGCACAGATTGATTGTGACCTTTGCTGCACATGCACACTAAGTTTTAATGTTCTAGCTCACTTCCACTATTTACAGCAGTGCTTGGAAGTAACATGTGTAACGTGTGATCATCACATTGACCATGACAGAGAAAGTTGTCATGGCGATACCTGCTCAGAGGCTGACACAAAGTTGCAGAAAGTGTATGGAGAGGAGTGTATGAATCGCACACAAGTGTAAGAATGGTTCAGACGTTTCCAAGATGGCCGAACAAATGTCAATAGTGATGAACATTCTGGATGACATGCAGCCAGCAAAACTGAGGAAAGCATCACAGATATGTGTGCAGCTGTGAGGGGAAATCTTCAAATTACCATCTGTGAGTTATTGGAGGATGTGCAGATTAGTTATGGTTCAGTCCATTGTTACTGACGATTTGGGTATGAGACGTGTGTCTGCCAAAACTGCTGTAAATGGCAGAAGTGAGCTTGAATGTGAAACTTTGTGTATATGCACAGCAGGGTTCAAGGTCAATCTGTACTAAGAGGCTTCATTCTGTGTGCTTTAGTTTCGTTTCTATAGCAACAGTCCGGATACTTATTGATCAAATTACACACATATGTCAGCAGTTCAACTCATGCCAGCATGGACAACGGATGTTAATGGATAGTGATGAGATAGATAGATAGATAGGTAGATAGACAGATAGATAGATAGACAGACAGATAGATAGATTGACTGAGAGAGAGAGACAGACAGACTGACTGACTGACAGACAGATAGATAGATTGACTGTGAGAGAGAGAGAGAGAGAGAGAGAGAGAGAGAGAGAGAGAGAGAGACAGACAGATAGATCGCTAAAAAAAATCATCTACATATGGTATTTTCCTTTTCATGAAAAGATGTAGAACACAAGCTTTAAAAAAAGAAACAGGAATCTTTTATAAACCATAATAATAGAATGTGGCGCAGAGGGACAACAAAGGAACAAAATAAAAACAAGAAAAATCAACAACACAAGTGGACATATAGGAAACTCTTCACTTAAGGACCAAAAAGTTTACAGAATGTCCAGGGGAATATTCAGCGAAGGGAGGTTACTCTCAAATAGTTTACAAGAGTTATTTTGATTGTCTCCCCTTAGTTCGCGGTCAGCAGACAATTATTTGTTTTCCTACGTAGCATTAGGTCTAAGAATCCGGGAAAGGCAGCGTCTTTAACTGTTACAATTCCTTCCACATGATGTATTTGATGTTCAGCTTGAATTTCTGTGACTGAAGACAGAGCCATGGCAGGGTACGGGTGGGCTGTAGTTTCGAGAGGGAGTCAGCTTGAAGAGGTTGATGAAGGCTGCAGTTCACTGGACCGGAAAATTAAAAGCTATACGTGGGAGGCGAGAACTGCATAACAGTGGGAACCTGGCTACAGAATCTTGTAGAAGGCGAAAAAAACCCCCAAAAAACAGAAAGATTAGGTGCAGGTGTGGAACCACATGGTTCCAGGTTCAGTCCTACTGCATAGCACCTTGGGCAAGTGTCTTCTACTATAGAATTGCACTAACCAAAGCCTTGTGAGTGGATTTGGTAGACGGAAACTGAAAGAAGCCTGCCGTATATAATAATAATTATAATAATGAAATTATTGTATATAGTGCTCAGGTGCACCACAACTTGTCAAAAAGTGCATATAAAGCATATGTGCATTGTACAAATGTCTGGGAAGTGAACAGTGTATGAGTCAGATACATGCTTGCGTGTTTATGGAGGGGAGAAAATCAGGTGTAGTGTTGGCGAATCTCAGGAAGTATGCAAGTTTTGAAGGATGCAGTGTTCCGACAACTAACAACTGATGCCGGTAGTTTGTTCCATGCTTCAGCAACTCTTAGCAGGAAAAAATGTTTCCAAAAGTCATGGGAGCTGTGCTGGTTTCTGACTTTGTAAACATGTCCACGGGTGTTAGACAGGTGGGATTTGAAAAGGTGCTCAGAGTTATTGTTTGTAAGATGGTTAATAATTTTATGGGTGTCTGCCAAGTCAGCTGCCAGACGTCGGAGTTTCAATGTATCCATGCCCAGAGAAGTAAGGCGTTCAGAATATGGCAGATGCCTGATGGAGGGTATTCTCTTGTATATATGTATGTGTGTGTCTTCATGTCTGTGTTTGTCCTCCCATCATCACATGACAACTGGCATTGGGGTTTATGTCACTATAACTTAGCAATGCAGCAAGTACCAGGCTTTTAAAAAAGTAAGTTCTGGGAGCCAATACATTCAACTAAAAAAATTCATCCAGGTGGTGCCACAGCATGGCCACAGTTAAATGACTGCAACAAGTAAAAGAAAAAAAAATACATACATACACAGACATGCACATAAACATACATACACAGACATATAGATACATATACATGCCACGCACAAAAAATTCAGCAGAATGGTCAGATTTTCAAAGAGGTCATATTGTAGGGTAATCTGAAGCTGGTCTTAGCCAGCGAAAAATTGCCAAAAATCTTCAAATTCCTCTTGCTACTGTTAATAGATTTACAGAGATGCACTTGCATAGCAAGTGATTTGAACTGAGATCATATGCTGAAACGAAAACAATTGCAGCATGGAAGGTGTTTGTAAGCCATTTAAGAAACACACAAAAGCCGTTCGATTCACTTCAACATTTAAGTTTAATTTGTCAAAATATTTTCGTCGCTTTAAGACCGCGACCTGTTTACTGACAAAAATCCGTACTGCATCTGAATCGAACGGCTTTTGTGTGTTTCTTAAATGGCTTACAAACACCTTCCATGCTGCAACTGTTAATAGAATTATAGTGCAATTCAAAGGCCAAGGAAAAGACTCGACAGATTCTCATTCTGGCCGACCTGGGCTCTCAGAAAGGAAGCTTCACTGTTTGAAGAGAATTGTGGAAAATGAACCCTGTTCGAAGGCTTCTGACATTAGAAGAAAGCTATAAGTTAGTCCAAGAATGTGTGTTATATATCTGCATAAGCTTGGGTATTATGGACGAGCAGCTAGAAGAAAACCTCTCCTTCAGCCAATTAATATCATGAAAAGAAAGAAATGGGCTAAGGAGATGTCAGAAAAAAACAGTTCATTTTGGTATAGAATGATTTTCTCAGATGAATCCAGATTTGCTTTATTTTCAGACAGTGGACGTGTTTGGGTCTGGAGGCTTCCCTATCAAGAATTTTATTTGAATTGACTCCAATCAATTGTGAAACATGGCATATCTCTGTAATGATATGGGGAGCTGTCACCAACAATGGTCGTTCTGAGTTGATCAAATGTGTTGGAACCATAAACTCTGAAAAATACATTGAAAAACTTAAGCAAGGACTACTTCCGATATATTCACACGATAACATAATGAAAAATGAGTTTTAAATTATGGAAGATGGGGCTCCATGCCACACAGCAAAAAGGAATTAACAATGGCTGACAGAAAATGGGATCAAAAAGCTTCCTTGGCTGAGCCAATCTCCTGACATGAACCCAATTGAAAATCTTTGGAGTATACTAGACAGAGCTATATGAAGAATTTGACAGAAACCTAGATCTAAAGATGAATTGTTTTGATTGTTGCATGAAAATTGGGCAGAAATTCCACAAGAGACAATCACAAAGTTCATCAGTTCAAAGCCAAAAAGAGTTTCTGAATTAAAAACTGCAAAGGGAATGTCAACTAAATACTAAAATATGTGGTCCTAGCTGTCGATTACATTTCATTTGTTCGTTTGCATATTAAGTAAAAGATTTTGAAAATTAAAGATGTCTATTTACTTCCTACATGTCTGTGTATATGTATAGCTCTGTGTGTATGCATAAAACCTGTTCATTCTATCATCATCATCATCCTCATTTAGCATCTGCTTTCCATGCTAGCATAGGTTGAATGGTTTAACTGGGGTTTAACTTGAGTGTAGTGGGTGCTTTTAACGTGCCAGACGGGGCTGGCAAACGGCCACGGTCAGATGGTGCTTTTTACGTGCCACCGGCACGGAGGCCAGTTCTTCCAGTCCTTCCAAGCCTGTTTCTTTTGTCTAATAGCCCTGTCAACAATATTGTTCCACCACCACGTTATTTTGGGTCTTGAGGGGACTTTGCACCAACCACAGATCTGGTCAGTGGCTCTCAGCAGGTTGTCTCTTAGAGACCTCCAGTTGTCTTCTACCCCATGTGAAGCTATAACCCTTTCTATTTCGTCAAAGTATTATAATTTTTTGTATGGATTCTGTAGATATTAATGGATTTTCACATGCATTTCCAGTAAAAGAATTTCTGCTGTATGACAGCATATGATAGCTGATACCAGTGGAAGAGTTTTGTAAAGCACGTTATAAGGTTATTATCCAAATGATATTACATAATTTAAATGCATATTGAAAGAAAGGCTGTCTGACCAATATAATCTGTCACATAATAGCACAGAATTCTCAATAAATAATAAACAGTAAGTTAGGCTATTTAGAGCAGTGACATTAAACTACATGGTGTAAAAATGGAAGAGATTTAGACAACTCAGACAAATCACAACACGCATGCGCGCGAACACACACACACACACGTGTGTGTGTATGTATATATAACTGCAGTGTGTTTTATCGCTATGGTTAAAGTGATACATCATGGATTATATAATAAACTAATTTTGATGTCATTCATCACTCTTTTTATCTCTGTTTTATATTTTTTCTCTTTTCTTTTTTTTTTCTTTTTTTTCTTCATAGAATCAGCTTGAAACATAAAAAACAAAAAAAACTTTTCACAAAACAGAATCCAAGAACAGACTGTTGGTAAGACTAATCACCATCATCATCATCATCATCATCATCATAATCACCATCATCACTGCTGCTGCCACCACCATTGCCACTGTCATTTGTAATTATTCTCCTGAAGAGAGCAAGTAACCACACACACACACACACAAACACATATACACATGCACACACACATACACAAACACACACACATGCACACACACATGCATACACACACTTGCACACAAACATGCATACACTTGCACACACACACACACACACACACAGATACATATATTTCTTTTATCCTTTACTTTTTTACTTGTTTCAGTCATTTGACTGTGGCTATGCTGGAGCACCACCTTTAGTCGAACAAATCGACCACAGGACTTATTCTTTGTAAGCCTAATACTCATTCTATCGATCTCTATTGCTGAACCACTAAGTTACGGGGACGCAAACACACCAACATTGGTTGTCAAGCGATGGTGGGGGGACAAACACAGACACACAAACATATACATATACATACATATATATATATACATCATCATCATCATCATCGTTTAGCGTCCGTTGTCCATGCTAGCATGGGTATATATATATATATATGATGGGCTTCTTTCAGTTTCCATCTACCAAACCCACTCATAATGCTTTGGTCAGCCTAAGGCTTGTAGTAGAAGACATTCGCTCAAGGTGCTATGCAGTGGGGCTGAACCTGGAACCATGTGGTTGGTAAGCAAGCTACTTACTACACAGCCTCTCCCGCACCTGTATGTATATATATTTACTGTAATTATATCAGCAGACAATGCATATTGCTCTCTTAGAGTGGAAATGGAATACGGGTTAAGGTATGCCTCTGTGGTTATGAAAACTTTTGTCTAGGTATTTGGTTTGGGGTTCAATCCTACTGCCTGGCATTTAGAATGAACTTCTTCCATTACAGCTTTAAATCAACCAGAGTTATGTGAGTGAAATGTACTGGATGGAAACCCGTGGACATGTTTACAAAGTCAGAAAACAGCACAGCTCCCATGACTTTCAGAAACATTTTTTCACGCTAAGAGTTGCTGAAGTATGGAACAAACTGCCGGCATCAGTTGTTAGTTGTCGGAGCACTGCATCCTTCAAAACTTCCGTGCTTCCTGAGATTCGCTAACACTACACCTGATTTTCTCCCCTCCATAAACACGCAAGCATGTAACTGACTCATACACTGTTCGCTTTCCAGACATTTGTACATTACTGCATATACTTTATATGCACTTTTTGACATGTTGTTGTGCACCTGAGCACTGTATACAATTTCATTATTATTATTACATGGAAGCCTATGAGAGGGCTCTTTCTGTTTTGGTGTTGTTGATTTAATCCTTTGACTAATTTTGCATAAGCACCTGGCATCTCAACAGAAATATGGTAACAAAAGGGTCAACAAATGATTAATTTAACCCTTTCGATACCAACCTGACTGAAACTACTTCTGGCTCTGTAATACAAATGTCTTGTTTTCATAAGTTTTGAATTTTGAATTAAAATCTCCCACCAAACCTTAGTCACAATTTATATTGCTAACACTAGCTTAATGATAACTAAGTTATTTTACTAAATTCTTTGTTATATTTAAAATTAATTGAAAGAAACACAGAGCATCTCAACAGAAATATGGTAAGGGAAGACTTAAACATCAGCTCTATGGAGCTTAATGACCTGGAAACAACAAGCTGTATTTCTTTATTAAATCTCATTACAAGATCCTTTATACATCAACATCGGCATGGTGATATGTTGCCATTTTGTCTGTTAATTATTTCTTAATTAACGATAACACATCATGTGACAAATGAAACAAAAGCATTCTCACTTGCAAAGGATAACACCAAGGTAATGACTACCTGCGGATTTTCTTCTTTTATCTTTCTACAAAATAAATTAATGTGAATGCTGGAGATATTGTTGCTAGGATACAGAGATTGCTGTTGCTTCTGCTGCTGCTCTTAAGGTTTTTATGGTTGTTCCCAGTCAATTAGGCAGATCTATCTTTGTTCTATGATCAAAAGCATTCCATCTATGCCCATCCCAACTTTTATTTTTTAAGCCCTGTGTGGTACAAGGCTGTGTCATTAAGAAGACTGCTTCCCAACCATGTGGTCTTAGGTTCAATTCCAGTATGTGGTACAACAGCCTCAGGTTGACCAAAGCCTTTTGAATGGAAGATTGGTGTATGCAAATATGCATGTATGTATGCATGTTATGTATGTGTGTGCCCGTGTGTGTGTGTATCTGCATGCGTGTATTTTTGTCTAGACATCACGTGATGGTTGAAAATAAGCACCATTGTCACACAAGTGAGGTTGTTGGTTTCCATTCTTCTGTGGAAAACACGTCCGACCGTGGGAAAAAAAAAATTACCTTGCTTGGAACAGGTGAGAATTGGTGACAGGAAGAGCATCTCACCATAGAAATCTGCTGCAACAAATTCTGTCTGGCCCATGCTAGCAGGGAGATGTGAACAGATGATGATGATGAGGAGGAGGAGGATAATAAGTGCCTAAGACTACCTCATCCGATGTAGTTTTAGATAATTATTTATAAGATAATAGCATGTGATTTAAAGGTAATTTAGTTGCTATTTCTAGAAGGCCCAACTGCACAGAGATTACTGACACAAGCAGCAAGGAGCCCGTTGTTTTATGTTCTAAATAAAGCATATTGTTCTTTATTATCTCCGCCTTAGCAAAGGTGGAGCTGCGTTTGTTTGTTTGTTTGCTTGTCCGTGGACAAGATATCCCAAGAACTGCTGGATGGATTTCGATGAAATTTTAAGGGATGTTTGGCCTTGATGATGACGACGACGATGATGATGATGATGTTGATGACGACAATGATGATGATGATGATGACGATGATGACGACGACGACGACAATGATGATGACGATGATGATGACGACGACGACGACGATGATGATAATGATGATGACGATGATGACAATGACGATAATGATTATGATGATGACAATGATGATGATGATAATGATGATGATGATAACAGTGATGATGCTGATGATGAAGATGATGATTATGATGAAAGGTTTAAAGCCTAAAGAATAAGACCAAACTCTTTGATGCTGAAAACACATATTCAGAGTGTCTAAAAATTGAAAACGTAAGGAAGCAGGAATAAAAAAAAAAAAGATCACGCAGACATTCCTATGTCAGTTTCTTTTCATAAAAAAAGGAAATACTGTGAAGCTACTATTTGTCCAACTGAAACCTGTAATTAATTATATTCTGTCATCAGTCAATAAAATACAAAATAAAAATAAAATAGATAATTACTTTCAAACGACTATTTTAAAATCTGTGTTATGACTAATGAGTCCTTGATATTGATGCATTGCCCTCCTTATAAGCATCTGTTATCAATGAAGAGCCTGTTGCTTTGTTATTGATGATGTCTATTGATAAAAATCTATATGGTCAATGTCGGCTTTTACTGCTGACAATTAATCATTCATGTTGTATGTCAACGGCTTTCTGATCTTTAGTAAAGCCACTTGTTGTGTTCTGCCTTCTTTCTAGAATAGTTTTGAAAATATTAAACTAGTCTGCTGGGAGCATGTTGTTATAATCTGTTGTTACCATCTGTTGCAGTCTTATGGGTAAGTCAGGTTGACAGACGAATAGAAGACGTCCTGTGAGATGTGACTGGGAATAATAGGGTGTCTGATACAGGCGCCCTGCCTGTAACCATCATCAATTAACTGATGATTAAGCTGGCAATGAGGATGATGATGGTAGTGGTGGTGGTGGTGGTGATGGTGGAAGTAGTGGTGGCAGCTGTGGTAGTGGCGGTGGTGGTAGTGGCAGTGGCGGTGCTGTTGGCAGTGGTGGTAGTTGTGGTGGTTGTGGTGGTAATGGTGGCGGCTGTGGTGGTGGTGATGGTATTGGCAGAAACGTTAGCGTGCCAGGCAAAATGCTTAGCGGTATTTCGTCTGTCGAAATGTATGGCGTCGAGCTGGCAGAAACGTTAGCACGCCGGGCGAAATGCATAGCCGTATTTTGTCTGTCATTACGTTCTGAGTTCAAATTCCGCCGAGGTCGACTTTGCCTTTCATCCTTTCGGGGTCGATTAAATAAGTACTACCCCTTGTGGGTAGTAAAGAAATAGGTATTTCGTCTGTCGTTACGTTCTGGGTTCAAATTCTGCCGAGGTCAATTTTGCCTTTCATCCTTTCGGGGTCGATAAATTAAGTACCAGTTACGCACTGGGGTTGATGTAATCGACTTAATCCATTTGTCTGTCCTTGTTTGTCCCCTCTGTGTTTAGCCCCTTGTAGGTATTGGCAGCAATGGTGGTGGTTGTGGCGGTGGTGGCAGCAGTGTTGGTGGTGGCAACAACAGCAGTGGTGGTGACGTTGGTGTTGGTGGTGGTGGCAGCGGCGATGGCAGTGGTTATGATGGTTGTGATGATGATGGTGGTGGTGGATGAAAATGATCCATCATCACATTCTGTGGCATAGCCAGAATGATTGACCAATCTCCCTCTCAAACAAACCCTCTGATTTCTCTTGACTTCTATTTCTATACCTCTTCTCCCCCAGCAACTCCTGTTCGACTTGAAAATGACCCAATCCTTACACTTTTTTTTTACAGTATAATCATCATCATTATCATCATCATTTAACATCTGTTTTCCATACTGGTACAGTTGAACAATTTCACAGGATCTAGCAAGGCCAGGAACCATACCAGGCTCCAGTTATGTTTTGGCATTATTTCTACAAGATGCCCTCCTTTCCTAACACCAGCCACTGTACAGAGTGTACTGCATGCTTTTTACGTAGTACCATCACCAGTGCTTTTCATGTGGTATCATCACCTGTACTTTTTATGTGGCACCATCACCATGCTTTTTATATCGCACCATCACCAGTGCTTTTAGTGTGGCACCATTTCCAGTGCTTTTTACATGGCACCATCACTAGTGCCTTTTATGTGGCACCATCACCAGCACATACACTTTTATTATTGCTGCTTCTACTGTGACTGTATTTGGAAGCAACAGAGCCAGCACCCACACAATCACTTCCACCCTCATACACACACTCGCTGAAAAGTTCCTGGCTTTAATGGTATCGCGAAACGCCTGGTTGGAAGCCCAAACTTTTGAGCTTTTTTTTACCAGGCTTGAAGGACCACTGCAATAAGTGTGTGAATCTGAGAGGGGAATATGTTGAATAAAATCATAATTAACTGATCCTTCTGTATTTTCTTTTACCCAAAGCCAGGAACTTTTCAGCACCCACTTGTATAGAGAAATGGGTGGCTTGCAGAGAAATGGGTGGCCCCTTGCAGAGAAATGGGTGGATAAGGTGATAAATGTAACCGGAGTGTTTGATAGTGTACTTAAGCTCAGGTAAATTTTGCAGAATAGTACTGCGACAATTATCTCTGCCTACGTCTTCCAAGCGGATCTACCAATTGAACAAAAGGACTGCTTTTATGATATTCTTCTGCAAGCTACCTCAAGAATGAGTGACAATAATCTCCTCTTTGTGGCTAGGGATTTCAATGGGCATGTCAGGTAGCAGTATGGTATCTTCCATGGTATACATGGGGGCCATGGAATTGGTTCTGAAATGAAGAGGGGACAAGGCTGCTGGAGTTCTATGATACAAATAACCTATTGATCCGCAACACCAACTTCAGGAAGCCAGCCAGCCACCTGATGACCTACCAATCAGGTGACAACACTAATCAGATCGATTGCATTCTCACCAGACAGTGAGATACATGGTTACTCCTAAACACAAAGCCCTTCCCTGGTGAAGAATGTACCCCCCAGCATAGACTGGTCATTAGCGACTTTAGAGTTCAGGCCAGAAGGATGCCAAGAAGCAGACCAATCTGGGAAAGAAGGATTTGGAAGCTTAAGGACCCTATATATGGTCAGAGATTTAGGGACATCCTAATTAAGGAATTTGATGAGAGGGAAGAGGAACTACAGACTTGTAGCATAGAGGGCAACTGGGAATTCCTGTGTATCAGTTTGCTGAGGGCCATGACCAAATCTGCAGTTGTTGCAAAGTCCCATCCAGACGTATGGTGATGTGGTTGTGGACTGATGCTGTAGACAAGACCATTTGAACAAAGAAACCGGTCTGGAAGGCCTGGAAGTGTGGGGGTAGCAGGTATATGTATCAGATAACCAGAAGGGAAGCTAGGGGACAGGTATATCTAACCAGGGTTGACGTCTGCCTATGCTCAGTGACATGAGGTTCAAAGATTTGAACTGTTTCAGATTGTATGTCTGCATGGATGATAGTGCACTTAAAGTAATGATTCTGCGAAGAAAGAGGCTTGGAGATGCCATTATGAAAGACTGTTGAATGTGGAGAATGAATGGGAGGAGGAGAGTCTGCCAAATGTGGACCCAACTGAGGGACCAGCTATCTGAATTGACAGTAGCTTAGTAGATAAAGCAATTAATCCCCTGGGCCATCAGGTATTTCTGCTGAGATGCTTAAAATTTCAGGCAAAGTAGGATATAGCCTAGTCACCCGTGCAGTTAATCAGGTTGTAGATGAGGGAGTCATACCCAATGATTGGTGTAGCAGCATCATAGTCAACTGTTACAAAGGTAAAGGTGGTGCCTTTGACAGAAATAACTACAGAGGTATCAAACTGTTGGACCAGGTGATGAAAGTCACAGAAAGGGTCTTAGCTCAATTAATTAGGAATAAAATTAGCATAGATGAGATGCAGGTGCAGATTTGAGCCAGGCAGGAGCATGACTGATGCTATATTCCTAGTTAGGCAACTGCAGGAGAAATATCTAGCCAAAAATAAACCCCCATACCTAGCTTTTGTCGACTTAGAGAATGACTTTGACAGAGTCCCCTGCTCCTTTATCTGGTGGTCAATGCAGAAGCTAGGGATAGATGAGTGGTTGGTGAGAACAGTACAAGCCATGTACAGGGATGCTGTCAGTAAGGTTAAGGTTAGATTTCAGACAAGAGAGTCAACTTCAAATGCAGACGGAATCTTGCCGCTTTATTCTGTGGTGGTTGCTTTTTGCTGGTCTCAGTTTCCATATTTTTTTCATATTTATTGTTTTCTACTCTAAGCACAAGGCCCAAACTTTTGGTGGATTGGGGTCAGTCGATTAGATCAACCCCAGTATGCAACTGGTACTTAATTTATTGAGCCTGAAAGGATGAAAGGTAAAGTCAGCCCTGGCAGAATTTGAACTCAGAACATAAAGACAGACGAAATACCTCTAAGCATTTCGCCCAGCATGCTAACATTTCAGCCAGCTCACTGCCTTTTTTGGAGAGGAGGACAAGTCGATTAGATTAACCCCAGTACGCAACTGGTACCTAATTTATTGACCCCGAAAGGATGAAAGATAAAGTTAATCTTGGTGGAATCTGAACTCAGAACGTAAAGACAGACGAAATACCTCTTAGCATTTCGCCCAGCATGCTAACGTTTCTGCCAGCTCGCAATCTTCATATTTATTGCCTTATTTTTCATATTCATTGCCTTATTGCTGGTGACAGCAGCAGCAGTGGTGACGGTAGTAGTGGTGGTGGTGGTATACCAGTAACTGTAACAGTTGGTCAACTCATTGTTTATCTGGCAAAGGCAGTGTTGTTATTGTTGTTGTTATTCTTGCTGTTGTTGCTGCAGTTGCTGTTGCTGTTGAGTGAAGCAGTCTTCATCCCAGTGGGAGAAATCCGAAACGTGGTCCTTTGCTATTTGTAAGACCTGCAGAAGAGAAAGCAGGTCAACTCCCGACACCGAGAGCATGGACGGATGGATGAATGCACATCCAGGCTCAGTGGTTGCGTAGGAAGTCGGGTACAAGAAACAGGAAGAAAGAATGAGAGAAAGTTGTGGCGAAAGAGTACAACAGGGGTCACCACCACCCCCTGCTGGAGCCTCGTGGAGCTTTAGGTGTTTTCGCTCAATAAACACACACAACGCCCGGTCTGGGAATTGAAACTGCGATCCTCCGACTGCGAGTCCGCAGACCTAACCATTGGGCCATTGCGCCTCCTGCTGTTGTTGCTGGATCGAGGGACTTCCTGTAAATATAGGCCTATAATTCGCTTGCTAGCAACTCCACACCTACACCCTACAACACGCTGAGGCTGGGGATAAGCAAGGCTGTTGAATATCAATAGTTGCATGTATTTACGCATGCACTCACACTTTCTCAATCCATTCACACGCATGCACGCACACGCAGATACACACGTATGTGTTATTGTCTCCTTGGCATGGCATTGCATGATTGTAAATGAGTGTCACTGTCATGCAAGCAGTAGGTTTCTGTAGAAGCATGTCTGGTCTTGAGGAAATGTTGCCTTCACTTGGAAACAGGTCGGCAGAAAGGGCATCCAGCCATTGAAAGTTCAGCTCAACAAATTCTGACTCATGTAAACATGGGAAAGGTGGACATTACAATGACGATGATGATGCTGATGGTAGAGGTGGTGGTGATGATGAGGATGATGATGATGATGGTGGTAGTGGTTGTGGTGGTGATGATGATGGTGGTGGTGGTGGTGGTGGTGGTGATGATGATGATGATGATGGTGGTGGTGGTAGTGGTGGTGGTGGTGTTGGTGGTGGTGATGATGATGATGATGGTGGTGGTGGTAGTGGTGGTGGTGGTGTTGGTGGTGGTGGTGGTGGTGGTGATGATGATGATGATGATGATGATGATGATGCTGGTGGTAGTGGTGGTCGTGGCGAGCTGGCAGAAACGTTAGCGTGCCGGGCGAAATGCTTCGCGGCATTTCGTCAGCCGTTACGTTCTGAGTTCAAATTCCCCCGAGGTCGACTTTGCCTTTCATCCTTTCGGGGTCGATTAAATAAGTACCAGTTATGCACTGGGGTCGATATAATCGACTTAATCTGTTTGTCTTTCCTTGTTTGTCCTCTCTGTATTTAGCCCCTTGTGGGTAGTAAAGAAATAGGTGGTGGTGGTGTTGGTGGTGGTGGTGGTGATGATGATGATGATGATTGTGGTGGTGGCGGCAGCGGCAGTGGTGGTGGTGTTGGTGATGGTGGTGGTGGTGATGATGATGCTGTGGTGGTAGTGGTGGTGATGATGATATTGATCCTAACACTTGACCGAGAAAACAAACAACTGACTGATTGTTTAATCAACACACGAAACAAACTATTGGACTGTTAGTTGTTAAAATAAAGAAGTGGTTGTGTGTGAGTGTGTGTTAGGATGTTGCACTCACAATTGCTAGATCGCGTGTTCAATTCCCGGACTTAGTTGTACATTGTGTTTCTGAGCAAAACACTTTCTTTCACACTGTTCCAGACTACCCAGCTATAAACAGGTAACCCTCTGACTGACCACCCTTCTGATCAGGGTGGGGAATGTTGACCTGCTTGCTTAGCCAATGGGGAGACATCATTCAAAAGCTAAAATGATTACATTGATATATATATATATATATATATATATATTATTTATATTATATATTTACATGTATATTATATATCATCATCGTTTAGCGTCCGCTTTCCATGCTAGCATGGGTTGGACGGGTCAACTGGGGTCTGTGAAGCTGGAAGGCTTCGTCAGGCCCAGTCAGATCTGGCAGTGTTTCTACGGCTG
>NC_043000.1:25446492-25541492 GCF_006345805.1 Octopus sinensis | reverse complement strand
TGTCTGACTGTCTATTTGTGTGTGTGTGTGTGTGTGTGTATGCGTGTGTCTCACACAGACACACTCTCCCTCACTGTATGCGTTTGCTTCTACGTGAGTGAGTGTCTGTGTGTGTATGAGCGTGCGTGTGTGTGTGTGCTGGAGTCACGTAAAGACTCCCGCCCGTCCCCCCTCAAAATTTGTTTATTTTTGTATTTTATTTGCCAAAAACTCCCGTTTTCGAATACGGAGGTTCCGGAAAATTGCCAAAAATTGGCATTGCAAAATTTCCCCCTCTTTCCCTCCAACTTCTTCAATTTTGACTTAACCGTAAATACAGAAATGTCCGTATTTTTCCGCATATTTAGAAGAAAAAAAATTCTTAAAAAACAATTTTACAAAGATTTTTGGAAATTTTTTTCAGAATCATAATCCCCGTATTTTTCCGCATATTTTGAAAAAAAAAAAAATGTGTAAAAAGTTTAAAATAATGGAAATCGTTGGTAATTTAGAAATGTCGATTTTTGCAAACTTTTTTGCAGAGTCGTATTCCCTGTAGCCGAAAAGCGGTGGGGGGGGGGGTGTGAAAAAAATTCTTTCAAAAAGGATGGTTTGGTGGGGGGACATGCAGAAGTCTTGCCTATTCTGTAAAGTGGTTGGAATCAAGAAGGGTATGAAGTTGTAGAAATCCTGTCAAAACCGTCAACTGGAGCCTGGTGTTGTACTCCGGCTTGCCACCTCCTGTCAAAAGTCCAACCCATGCCAGCATGGAAAACGGAAGTTATGATAATGTCTGTGTGCATATGTGCGTATATGCATGTGTATGCGTGCATGTGGTGCGTGTGTATGTGTGCACGCGCGTGCATGCATTGCATTCTGTTGCGTACAGTTTCTGTGAACAAAAACCATTCTCAGAGCTTTGGATAGTCTGAGATTATAGCAGAAGACCCTTGTCCACAGTGCCACACAGTGGGACAGAACCCAAAACCACATGGAGGAAAACTTCTTAGTCTCACAGCTATACCAGTGGCGATAAAATTATTGTCATCATAATCATTATCATCGTCATTTTTAATGTTAACTTTTCCTTCCCTGTATGGGTCATCAATGGTGCCATGTACATTGGCACCCGGGAATTGCGGTGCCATCTAAATGGCACCCGTGAGTCATAGTTATTGCCGGTGCCAAGCAAATGGCACTCATGAATCATTGTGGTTGCTGCTGGTGCTATGTAAATGATACGCACCCATTGTAGTCATGGTGATTGCCAGTGCCATGCAAATGGCACATTAAAGCACCCATTACACTTCTGGAGTGGTTGGCATTAGGAAGGGCATCCAGCTGTAGAAACCATGCCAAATCAGACTGGAACTGAGTGCAGCAGCTCCCCAGCTCCAGTCAAGCCATCTTACCCATGTCAGCATGGAGAGCAGACGTTAAATGATGATGATGACGATGGTGGTGGTGGTGATGATGATGGTGATGATGATGATGGTGGTGATGGTTGCAGTGAGCTAGCAGAATCATTAGCACTCTGGGCAAAATGCTCAGTGGCGTTTTATTCGTATCAATGTTCTGAGTTCAAATTACGTTGAGGCCAACTTTATCTTTCCTCCTTTCTGGGTCAATAAAATGAGTACCAGTTGAACACTGGGGTGAAGATAATCAACTTTCCTCTGCCCCGAAACTGCTGGCCTTGTGCCAAAATTTGAAACCATTATTATTATTATTATCACTATGATATAACTGTTCAACATTTGGTTGTTTGAAGCAAATTTCTACTGCACCACCTGCTACACCTCGCTGTTGCTGGGGTGTGTGTGTGCAGCATTGTGTTCTTTAGTGCTGTTTGGAGTGCGCAAACTCTTCCCAGGATTGTATTGTATTAATTTTTTCTCTTGAGGTGTTGTGTAGTCTTTTGTGTTGTTACTGCTTGTATTTTATGTTGAGTGTGTAATGCATTGGTTATTGAGATTGCTGGTGGAAGTTTATTTCATTGGATAACTGCTGTATAGTTTGTGTCTTGTGTTTGTAGGTTATTTTGTTTATGTTATATTATTGAACTGATAGTGTTTTACATAGGATGAGGGCTGTTCCTAGCAGGGCTATTTTTTGGATAGTGTGTAGTGTGAGGATCCAGGTGTAGCCTCTACGTTTTTGCTCATGTTTTTCATCATACCCAATTCTTCAATTATTATTGGTATTGTTTTTACCTTCATGCCCCACATCTTGAAAACTTCAGTTTTGAGGTATTTGTATCCTTTCACAATTTATGCACTTCCTTTTGGACAATATTAATAATAATAGGAAGCCAGACATAGTCTTAAGAGAAAAAAAACAAACTGTACTGGATCATGGATATAGCATGCCCAGCTGACAAGGTATGCGATAAAGAAGAAAGAAAAGTCGTGAGATACAACATGTTAGCTTGGGAAGTTAAGCAGTTGTGGTCGATGAAAACGGTAGCAGTAGTACCAATAATTGTTAGAGCCCTGGGAACAGTGAGCAAAAATCTCGAGAAGTATGTGGAACAAATAGGGGTTGCAATAAGGGTGGTGCGCTTGCAGAAAACAGCATTGCTTGGAATCACTCGAATACTCCGGAAGGTGCTTGAAAAATAAGAGGTGTTACCTTAGCTCACTGGTAGTGAACAGCTGACACTGTAGTACATCTCCAGCATTAGAAGCTGTGCAAAGGCAATAAAATAGTAATGATAATAATAATAATAATTAATATTATTATTATTATTATGGCAGTGAGCAAGCAAAATTGTTAGCACACCAGGCAAAATGGCATTTTGTCTGGCTTCACATTGAGTTCAAATTCTGCCAGGGTTGACTTTGTCTTTCATCATTTTGGGTTTGACAAAATATATACCAGTTGAATACTGGGTTGATGTTGCTGGCCTTGTGCCAGAATTTGAAACCATTATAATTATTATTATTATCATTATTATTATTATTATTAAGTAGTTATCATTAGGAGTGGCTGTGTGGTAAATAGCTTGCTTACCAACCACATGGTCCCGAGTTCAGTCCCACTGCATGGCACCTTGGGTAAGTGTCTTCTATATCCTTGTGCTGACCAAAACCTTGTGAGTAGATTTGGTAAACGGAAACTGAAAGAAGTCCGTTGTATATATATATTATCCAACCTGTGCTAGCGCGGAAAACGGACGTTAAACGATGATGATATGTATAATCAAATCAAAATAGACAAAATAGATGAACATCAATGGAATTTGTATCTTGTGGTACCAGTGCCTGTGGCACACAAGAAATCCATCAGTGCCGTAGTCAGTGCGGTGGGCACATGACAAACACCATCCGATCGTGGCCGTTCGCCAGCCTCATCTAGCACCTGTGTCGGTGGACATAAAAAACACCATCCGAAGACCCGGCAAGACTAGTCAGGCCATAACCCATGGCCCCTACTGGGACGTAGTCAGTCCACCTGTGCATACCTTCCTTCTTGTGACACTTGTGAAGACCTGTTGAGGCAAGTGAAAATCAAAATCAAAATCAAATCAAAACAAATCAAAATAGATGAACATCAATGGAATTTGTATCTTGTGGTACCAGTGCCGGTGGCACGTGGCACATAAGAAAACCATCCGAACGTGGCCGTAGCCAGTACCGCATCGACTGGCCTCCGTGCTGTGGGCACGTAACAAGCACCATCTGATCATGGCCGTTTGCCAGCCTCATCTGGCACCTGTGTCGGTGGCACATAAAAACACATCCGAGCGTGGCCGTCTGCCAGCCTCGTCTGGCACTGTGTCGGTGGCACATAAAAACCATCCGAGCGTGGCCGTCTGCCAGCCTCGTCTGGCACCTGTGTCGGTGGCACATAAAAAACACCATCCGAGCGTGCCCGTCTGCCAGCCTCGTCTGGCACCTGTGTCGGTGGCACATAAAAAACACCATCCGAGCGTGGCCGTTTGTCAGCCTCGTCTGGCACCTGTGTCGGTGGCACATAAAATCACCCACTACACTCTCGGAGTGGTTGGCGTTAGGTAGGGCATCCAGCTGTAGAAACACTGCCAGATCTGACTGGACTGGTGCAGCTTTCGGGCTCCCCAGACCCCAGTTGAACCGTCCAACCCATGCTAGCATGGAAAGCGGACGTTAAATGATGATGATGATGATGATGATATATATATATATATATAATATATATAATATATATATAATATAATATATATATATATATAATATATAATATATATAATATATATATTATATTCATATATAAATATATATATATATATATATATAATATATATATATATAATATATATATATATATATATATATATAACATTATTGGTGAATTGAAGAAATGGAGCTGAACGCAGATTGAACAGAAATCGTTTTATTTCATTCTACACGTGTTTCGAAAGGCACAAATTACCAAAATCCGATTGAATAATGGGACCATATTGTGTCTTTCTCTCAAAATTATATATATATATATATATATATATATATATTCATATATAAATATATATATATATATATTCATATATATATAAATATATATATATATATAAATATATCATCAACATCATCATCATTTAGCGTCCGCTTTCCATGCTAGCATGGGTTGGACGGTTCAACTGGGGTCTGTGAAGCCAGGAGGCTGCATCAGGCCCAGTCTGATCTGGCAGCGTTTCTACGGCTGGATGCCCTTCCTAACGTTAACCACTCCATGAGTGTAGTGGGTGCTTTTTACGTGCCACCCGCACAGGTGCCAGGCGGAGCTGGAAAACGGCCACAGACGGATGGTGCTTTTTACATGCCACCGGCACGGGGGCCAGGCGAGGAAGGCAACGGCCACGATCGGATGGTTCGGTTACTTGTCACCGGCACTGGTATCACAGCTGCAATTTCCATTGATGTTGATCGACTTCGATTTTGGTTCTGCTTTTGATATCTGATTTGATTTGGTTTGATTTTGATTTTGATTATATATATAAATATATATATATATATATATATATAATATATATATATAAATATATATATAAATATAAATATACTTTATTTTAAGCAGCAGAAAATTCAAACGCTGCATGCATTTATGTATATATTTATATTTATATTTATACGTCTGTATATGTATGGCGTTTGCACGCATCCTTCTGTATATGTTGATATATATATGTACATTTTAATATAAATATGTATTGCAGTGTAATATTTATAACAGGTTTAATTTCTATGCATTAATTTATACTTTCTTCATTAACGTCAATATGTATTTTATTCAATGTAAGGTTTTTTCCTCGGATTTTATAATTTTTATAAGTTTTTATATATATATACATATATTTTTGACCTTTTTGTTTATTGCTCGAAGATTGACCGTTTTTTCTAAAGGGCCAATCAAACAAGTCCATTTCTTTTTAAAGGTGTAGCGTTTGTAAGAGTCTAGATTGAATTGATATATCGGTTCCATTCTAGCAAAAACTGTCTGATGAACGGCAACGAGAAACTCAGAGTAACAGATTTTGTTGAATTTTCTGCTGCTTAAAATAAAGCATATTACTCTACCACTGGTATTTGAGTACTCTTTTTTTCCAACTTGTTTCACATTTATGTGTTTACTCCGGTGTAAATATAAATATATATATATATAACCATTTAACTAATCGATTTTTAAAAATTAATTGTTCAGTCAATCAACCAACTAATCAGCTTGGTTTGTGAGAGTCCTTTCATCTCCATTCATGGCCTCATCAATGACTTAACCTTCTTACTCAGTATAAATATAGAATCTTGGGAGGGTCATTATGCTAATAATAAACACATGCACTGGTTCTCTTTCACTTCTTTATTTGTCAATTAGTTAATCATTTATTATTATTATTAGTCAAGTTGTTAACCATTTAACTAATTGATTTAAAAAAATTAATTGTTCAGTCAATCAACCAACCAATCAGCATGGTTTGTGAGAGTCCTTTCATCTCCATTCATGGCCTCATCAATGACTTCACCGTCTTACTCAGTATAAATATAGAATCTGAAAACTAGGAAATGAATCTAACTGATCAATTGACTGATCAGATGATTAATCAAACAATCAATTGGGTAATTGATCAAATGTTTAACTAGTTGACAAATAATAAAAGCACAAATAAAGGTTGCAAACCTCTTTGAGGGATATCAAAATCCTATGAAAGTTCTGGTTTTGTTACCGATACAAAGAATATTGAACATTACATTTATTACTCAATTGCAAATTAACTGTATACACCGTGGTTTATACTCTTTACTCTCTCTTTTACTTGTTTCAGTCATCTGAATGCGGCCATGCTGGAGCACCGCCTTTTAATCGAGCAACTCAACCCCGGGACTTATTCTTTTGTAAGCCCAGTACTTATTTTATCGGTCTCTTTTGCCGAACCGCTAAGTGACGGGGACATAAACACACCAGCATCGGTTGTCAAGCAATGCTAGGGGGACAAACACAGACACACGCATATATATATATATTCATATATACGACGGGCTTCTTTCAGTTTCCGTCTACCAAATCCACTCACAAGGCTTTGGTCAGCCCGAGGCTATAGTAGAAGACATTTGCCCAAGATGCCACGCAGTGGGACTGAACCCGGAGCCATGTGGTTGGTAAACAAGCTACTTACCACACAGCCACTCCTGCGCCTATATTATAATAAGATGAGAAAATAGAGATGTAATTAATAAATTATTATTTATTAATTTAAAAATTGACAATCATCAAGAAGGACCAACGTTTTGGATGTTGCTCTTAAGATGTTATGTAATCATCACAACAAACATGAACAATCAACGTTGCCCATTGTCTCCCTTGATACAAGGACATTCAGTAAGTTTCCCGCCACAACAAATACCTTGTACAACAACGGCAGTCTAATAAAGTATCTCGTATCGTTAACACGTTTTTTCAGTCTCTCTCATTTTCTTAATCTTTCATACTAAGTACTCACTACTTCCTTTAATACTCAATACATTATATCTATATAACAACAACAGTCCTCTCTGACAGCAAAAATTCTGTAAAGAGGCTTGCTTTACAACTGTGTGATTTTATGTTTTGTCCCCCTGTGCAGCAACTTAAGCAAGTGTCTTCAGTTATACTTTTAGGCCGACCAATGCCATGCGAGAGGATTTGATAGACAGAAAGTGTGTAGAAGCCTGCCATACATAATATGTGTGTATCTTTCACATACCACAGCTTGACAACTGGCGTTGGTTTATTTACGTCCCCGTAACTTAGCGGTTCGGTTAAAGACAACGATATAAATACTAGGCTTAAAATATACAGGAGTCGATTTGTTCGGTTACATTATTCAAGTCGGTGCTCCAGCATGGCCGCAATCCAATAACTGGAACAAGTAAATAAAAAACCGGTTTTTTTTCTAGTGGTGTCATTTGAAATTGTCACCCATAAGTATGACCGTAGTATCGATCTATTGCATTTCAATCTGTTTTAGGGTTAGGGTTAGGGGTGGGGGGTAGGGTATCTTTTTTTCTTCAGAAATGTAGATAAACCCAATCTGTTTCTTAAACGAGGGACACATTCACACGGCACATAATGTTTTCACCTCAATAGACGTCATTGATTGGTTGAAATTGCAGAAATTGAAGAAAAAAAAACAACAAATATCTTACAAATTATAGAATTTTATCAATAAAGCCAAGATAAAAAGATGTTTTATAAACACATTCTGCCAGTATACGAAGTTTAAAAGTGTTTAGTTACGTGGAAATTATCTTAAAAAACTGCCGTTCAAACCGAAAAGATCCCCAAAAAACAGACAGATAAATGAATATTACCGCTAGGTTAATTCTCTCCATTGTGTTGCTTTCATCTCCCATCTTATTTCATCTTTTCTCCCACCACGTGTGTATCTTCTCATCTTTAGTATTTTCATTGTTTACATTTTACCGGCCTTTTTGTTAAAAATCAAACTGTAGCCTTTCCTTCCTCTCTTTCTCATCACCATTTCTCTCTCTCTCTCTCTCTCTGCTTAATACATCTCATCCAACTCAATAATGATGATTTTTCACTTTCTTTCCCGTTTTCTCTCTCTCTTTCATTCATTTGTCTCTAGATTGTCTGTTCTTAACCTTCTAACCCTTCCTTTCTCTCTCTCTCACTCACTCATTCATTCTTCTCTTTCTCTACCCTTCTTTCTTTTAATGACTTTCCCTCTCATTCACTCACACATTTATTCCTTCTCTCTCTCTCCCATTCAAATCCTTTCCCTCTCCTTCACTGGTTCAATCATTCCCTATCAATCTCGCCTCTCCCCCTCTCATCTAATCACTTACCCTTTCACTTTCTCTCTTTATAAACAGTATCCTTTTTATATCCTGCTCCACCTAATCCCCTACAATTAATCCCCTCTTTACCTCACTCCTTATCTCCAATTCTCCCTTATTTTCACCGCCCTCACTCATTCCTCTTTTCCTCTCATCCACTCATATATATTTCTTTCTCCCTTTTGTCACTTATCTACCTCTCTCCTATCACTCCTACATATTTCTGTCCCTCTTTCTTTCACACTGACGTCTCTGTCTTTCATCGCTATCACTCATCTCTCTCTCTTACTATTACTTTATCACTCACCCCTTCTCTCGCTGCCTCTCTACCACTTATCTCCTCTCTAACTCTATCTCTTTATCCCTCTATCTCTTTGTCCCTCTGTCTTTCTCTATGTCTTGTCTCTCTCTCTCTCTGTTGTGACATGTGAGATCTTTAAAATGGCGGCCACGAGGAAAGTGCTTCAACATGTGTGTTGTCCGTTGCTGCGGAATCAGGTAAGGAATACACACAGACATTAATGTTTCATGTTTTGCTTTTAATTACATCATTCCATCGAGTCATATGAATGTTATTATGTAAGCTAGCAGCAGAAATGCGCTGAAAACCCGCCTTTCTCTGCTTTCTCATCTGCCGCAGTTATGTTCATTCAATTTACACGTCCGATCGTGTCCCACCTGTAATCGAAGGCGAATCGGTTTAAAGTCTGCAAACTTCTTAATAATGACCGATTCCTATGTATCCGATCCTTTGTGCCAATGTACGAAATAATCTAAATAAAAAGAAGAAAAAAAAAAGAATTAGACAACTTATGAGTCCTTTATGTATACATACATTATATACACAACAGGGCAACTCAACACACCCTCGTATATATATATATATATATATATATATACACACATATATAAAGGTTATGTTCCGGCCAACAAGTCTGGTGAGTTGTCGATATTGCTAGTAGGTGCGAAAACAATGGTAACTTTCTGACCAGCCTTAACCAACACTACATTAAATATTATTACTGCTCGAAAAAAATTTTTTTAGTGTGCTTTTGAATTTTTTTTCGGACCTCTGATCAACAGATATATATATTTATATATAAATGTATATATATAATATGTGTGTGTGTGAAGTTATCCTGAGGCGGATTAGTGTTTATATATCCATGCATAACTCCACTTTATCTTTGTTTTCGTGAAAAGTTTTTTTTTCTTCTTTCTGATAAAGATTAGTTGGCCTTTATAATTTGAACATTGGTGAAGGTCATCCACAAATACCCGATACTTACATACGGGTAGAGGAAGGACTTCATTAGTACTTAAGACACGTGTTGTTTATTATTTTTACCCTTTGAGTCTATCGTCGTCTGGAGTCAGGTGGAAATGAGACGGATTGATGATAATTACATGGTGTAAATTGCTACTTGTCTTCGAGTCTTGTATATAAGTATTAAAGCTTATCTTTAGAAGCGATCTGGGAAGTTGTAACGTTCATGCCCTTACGAGCATGATTATCAATAAATGAAGTTATATTAACACCGTCGGTTGGTATTACTTAACTCATTTCTAAAATCCAATTAATAGTAATTTTTACCTGTCGTTACAGGTAAACTAGGTAATTGAATAAGGGAGATTCGTAACGTTTTTTATGCCCCTAACCCCTAGGGAATGTTTAATTAATTTTTACATTCTCTGTTTTTTTCTTCTTCTAATAACTGATTAAATTATTATTTTAATTGAAACACATACAATGGTATGAAATATTGAAGTGCAGCTATCCTTCGGTATTGGTAGACGATGTCATTCACCCCACAACCTTGCCTCCAAACTTAAAGAGGCTTGGTTCGAAACAAGGTGAATGACATCGTCTCCCCGCGCTGGTGCCTAACAGAATAATGTTGTTTTTAAGAGTTAATTAATAATTTTGTTCTCTAAAACGATTTTAATAAAGTTACTTAGTAATTTTGTTCCAAGCAATTTTGATGAAGTTAGGCCTATACTTTTCCCCTTATCGTCGCGCCCTTTGAAATACTGCCTCAAACCCTCCGTTTGTGTATGTACCGCAAATTTGAGAATCTTTGCTCTAGGTGGTTGCTTGATAAGGTAGAAATAGCAGTCAAATCTTCATAAAACATCCTACTGTCTCAAAAAAGGGGAGAGGCATACTGCATAATGGCATCCCCAGATACAATGTGACTTGTAGAAATAAATAAATTAATAATAATAACAAAAAGATTAAATAAAAGCATCGTGATGATCGCGGCTGAAATGTCTTAATATAGTTAGCTCGATCAGGGTGACCCTAAGTTCAATAAGTAACATAATACAAAAATGGAATAATCAAAGTCTATTTGTACGTCTCCACTAATATAATCTCTCTTAATTACACTGGATTTCACTTTAATATTAAATCGCCTCTTAATACCGTTCACTCTGTTAGGCCCACCTACCAACCAACACGTTTAATTATTGTAAATATTTACCAATTCTGTTGCTACACGTAATTTATGATAAAGACTTGCAGACGGTTTATAGTAATGTCACTTGTTAAATCTTTTTCTAAATAAATTTTCCAGCCCTTCATTAAATCGTTATCCTTTTTTTGTTTTCGTTTAGCTCTAATAAGAGTCGATAAGGTTATGATCTGAAGCGTTCCGTTCATGCCTATCCCGTCTTTCGTATATATTGTTCAGTGCATCTTGTTTCCAAGACTGCAGGTTGTAATTTGAAGGAGTATAGAATTTTCGTTCGTAGCAATTTGAACGACCACGTAGAGGATTTAGTTTGTAAACATCTTATCTTACATGTAACCTTTGACCCATAGAATTTGAAAACTGACTCTCAAGCAAGCCTCTTTATCTAAACGAAAATACGAAAGCAAGAATGTTTTGTGTTGGTGCAAAATTTGTCGACCCCTTTTTTTCTGTCTACCTTAGCAATAAAATTAAACAGGATTCGTGGACGTAACTATTCATGTTCACTTTAGGATTTTCAGCTTCGACTATTCATCTTCACTTGCTGTTTTTGAAGTCAGGGCGAAAATAACAACTCAAGGTTGTTTTCGTAATCTTACAAACATGTGATGATAGTGTGATGTGTCTAGTGTGTAACCTAATATAATATATCGAAGAAGGATTACACAACCTAGTTAATAGTCATTAATTTACTTTATTGTATTGTAATGTCCTTGAGAAAGTCACGTCACACTTTTCTCATTTCACAGTATTTCTCTTTCGTGCTCGCTCGACCCTCTAGACATAGCAGCTAAATTCTTTCCAATCACCGTCTATTATCTTAAAAAAGGAGGCAAAAGACAATATTGTCCTTGACAGGATGGGAACAGTTTTAACGACTTTGATCACAGGTCTTCAGAACCATGACTGACCTAGGGTTAAACAACTTTTTTCCTTCCATAAGCGTGGGACTTTGTATCTATGTAAACAGCTGCTTTTACTCCTGAGAAGAGGTAAATTTCGGAAAATCTGAGTTAGTGAAATTCGGTTTTGTCTTCCGGTTGGCTTCAATCCAGCCAAGTTGGTAATAATGTCTTTGAGAAAGGCATGAATATCACGAACTCTCATTTCGTGCTCTTCAAATTTAATAGTTGGGTGTCTTATGATTTTTAATGAAACTTGTTTCGTGCCGGTGGCACGTAAAAAGCACCAACCGATCGTGGCTGTTGCCAGTCTCCCCTGGCACCTGTGCCGGTGGCACGTAAAAAGCACCTACTACACTCACGGAGTGGTTGGCGTTAGGAAGGGCATCCAGTTGGAGAAACACTGCCAGATCAGACTGGAGCCTGGTGCAGCCTCCTGGTTTCCCAGACCCCGGTCGAACCGTCCAACCCATGCTAGCATGGAAAACGGGCGTTAAACGACGATAATGATGATTGCATTCATGGCTGTGTGCTTAAGAAGCTCACTTTGTAACCATGTGGTTTTGGGTTCAGTCCCATTGTGCAGCACCCTGGGCAAATATCTTCTATAGCCCTGGGTTGATCAATACCTTGTGAATAAATATGGCAGGTGGAAACTGTGCAGAAGCCCGTCGTTTGTATGTCAATGTATTTATGCTTGTTCCCCCACCCATTTCTTAACAATTAGGGATCAGCAAAAAATATAAAATAACAGACTTTAAAAAAAATAAGTACTGGTGTAGATTTGTTCAATTTAATCCTTCAAGGCAGTGCCCCAGCATGGCTACGGTACAATGGCTGAAGCAAGTAAAAGATAAAAGATTTGTTGTAACTACTGAGAGCTGTACTGTAGCATTAAACGATGTTGTATTCTATTAAGTATGATCCCAGATTTAAGATTTAACCTGTTAAGATGTGTGTTGCATCTCATGGCTGTTACTAAGAAGCTTGCTTTGCAGTCGCAGGGGTCTGGGTTCAGTCCCACTGTGCGGCACATTGGATAATTGTCTTCTACTATAGCCTTGGCCCGACCAAAGCCTTGTGAGGTGATTTGGTTGCTGGACACTGAAAGAAGTCTGTTGTTTGTATTTGTGTGTATATCGAGGCCTTTGGTGATATGCTGTGCTTGAGAAGACCCGTCAAGCCAAGTGAAATCATAGTTGTGCCTGATGCTGGTGTCACATAACTGGCACATAGTGGGGCCTCATCATCATCATTGTTTAACGTCTGTTTTCCATGCTAGCATGGGTTGGACAGCTCGCTGCTTTTTACGTTCCACCAGCACAGGTGCCGGGCGAGGCTGGCAACGGCCATGATCGGTTGGTGCTTTTTATGTGCCACCAGCATGGAAGCCAGTCAAGGCGGCACTGGCATCGGCCACGTTTGGATGGTGCTTTTTACTTGCCACCGGCACAAATGAAAAATTTGGGAAAAACAATGTTATTGCAAAGGTGTCTAGCAAATAAATCTCCAAATTTTATTGCCTACCTATATAGGCTCCATCCATCTCGCGTCTCTTCAAGTGGAGACTTTTTGTTAGATAACACAGTTACTCCATGTACTGATAGAGCTCTTTCTGACTTACACTCTATCAACTTGAATCTGTCCCAGAGTTCAGTTTTGTGCCACCCCCTTCTTCCTTCTATTGATCAATGATCTACTTGCTATCGCCTCTGCCAATGCCCAATCCTATGGAGATGACACCCCACTTCATTCCTCCCTAACCATCTGTTCCCATGTGTCAGCCACTTAAAACTTAGACACCTCATACCAAACCATGGCAAACTGAGACCTCAAAAACATTCCCCAGTGGGGGTCATATCAACTGGTTGAAGACACAATCACTGTACAAATTAAGGAAGTACTCTTGTATCTCATCTCTCCTAATTCATAGGTGACGCATAACTAGGACTCTCAAATTGTTACAAATGTTGGGCTTCACAATGACTGATGATGATGATCATCATCATCGTTTAACATTCGCTTTCCATGGGTTGGACGGTTTGACTGAGGGCTGGCGAACCAGATGGCTGCACCAGGCTCCAGTCTTGATCTGGCAGAGTTTCTACAGCTGGATGCCCTTCCTAACGTCAACCACTCCAAGAGTGTAGTGGGTGCTTTTACGTGCCATCGGCATGGGGGCCAGTCAGGCGGTACTGGCAACGACCTCACTCAAATCTTTTTACACATGCCAACGGTACAGGTGCCAGTAAGATGATGCTGGTAACGATCCCGCTTGAGGAAGCCAGTTAGCCGCTCTGGCAACGATCATGTTTGGATGGTGCTCTTAGCACCCTACTTCATGGGGCACAAGTTCCATTCACTGACCCACATTGCTAAAACTACCTCTCTAAGACTGGTGATCCTTTTTATGGCAATGAAATACTTCATCTTCCACCAGTTGTTAAATCTCTACACAACTCAAATGAGACCCTCAATGAGTATTGTTCCCGCAAATGAAATGATGGTGTTACTGCCACACATATGCACATTTTGGACTAATGGAGCCATTCACTAGCACATTCACCACTATATTCCAGCTTCTAGTCCCCAGACATACCGTCTCTTTACTGCTTTTCTACAGACATCTGAGGGGCCTTTGCTCTTGGAGCTGGCTAATCTCATACCCTCTCCACCTTGGCTCACCTGTCTCTCATCTCTTCTTATCACTCATATTATCCCTTATCGGGATACACACTGAACACTTATCTTGATCTTTCCTATCCAGATTATCCTGTCTCTGTGTTCTCTCTTTCATCATATTTTTGCAACAGGTTCAACTCACAGTTAATGAAAAAGCCATTAGTCTCATTATTAGTCGTGGAGGGCTTGTGAAGGCACAGATCTTTCTTACAAATTAAACCATTAAAAATGGTATATATACTAGTTTCATATGTGACTGTCATGATAGATTCACCTTCAAATATTTGTCTGATTTAATCAATAAGACAACACAGTGTGGAGGCTATTACAGATATTATCTGAAGTGAGGAGTTGTCTGTACTTGTCAAGTGAAGGTTGATACAAAGTACAAATACGTTGACAAAACCAGATAACAGTGAAGCTAAGGAAGAAATCAATTTTAGTGTAAAAAAAAAATTTTTTTTAATCATCTTGAATTTGATACCAACCAGCCTCAGACTACTTTGGGTTCTCTGATAAGGACTTTGAAATTAAAATTAAGCCTTACAACACAATCTTATGTTAATTTATGTTTCAAATATCAGCTTGATATAATCTTATTTCTTTATTGCCCACAAGGGGCTAAACATAGAGGGGACAAACAAGGACAGACATAGGTATTAAGTCGATTACATCGACCCCAGTGCGTAACTGGTACTTAATTTATCGACTCCGAAATGATGAAAGGCAAAGTCAACCTCGGCTGAATTTGAACTTAGAACATAACGGCAGACGAAATAATTATTTCTTTACTACCCATAAGGGGCCAAACAAGGACAGACAAATGGATTAAGTCGATTACATCGACCCCAGTGCGTAACTGGTACTTAATTTATCGACTCCGAAAGGATGAAAGGCAAAGTCAACCTCGGCTGAATTTGAACTTAGAACATAACGGCAGACGAAATAATTATTTCTTTACTACCCATAAGGGGCTAAACACAGAGGGGCCAAACAAGGACAGACAAATGGATTAAGTCGATTACATCGACCCCAGTGCGTAACTGGTACTTAATTTATCGATACCGAAGGTATGAAAAGCAAAGTCGACCTCGGCGGAATTTGAACTCTGAATGTAACAGCAGACGAAATACCTATTTCTTTACTATCCACAAGGGGCTAAACACAGAGGAGCCAGTCCTCAGTCAAACCATCCAACCCATGCTAGCATGGAAAGCAGACGTTAAACGACGATGATGATAATGGTTGCATAACGAAATACCACATACCTACAAGTCATTAGTCTTTACACACCAGCTCCAGGAATGTGTATAATATGTAAATTGGTATATCCAACAGCTTTACACTGCTATGTATGGTGGCTATTTAAGAAATGTATTCGAAGATGTTTAATAGATTTGATGGCTGCTGGTGAAGGGGCAAAACCCCCCGAAATGTGGCATATAATATGCTCATTACCCATTTTTCATCTTCGATCTTATTGTTTATTTACGTCTAGCATCATGTATACGAAACGTGGTAGCAAAGATCAACACTGGCTTTAATTTCTATTGAATATCTGTAGAGATAACCTTAACGAATATTATATAATTATATATCTAAGAGAGGAGGAATTATGTACATTATTTACATTAGTTAACAACAAACAAGATGAGGACAAATATCCGTCAAATGTAAATAATGTATTCTCTTTTATTCGTGTATTTGTTTCAGTCATTTGACTGTGGCCATGCTGGAGCACCGCCTTTAGTCGAGCAAATCAACCCCAGGACTTATTCTTTGTAAGCCTAGTACTTATTCTATCGGTCTCTTTTGCCGAACCGCTAAGTTACGGGAACATAAACACATCAGCATCGGTTGTCAATCGATGATGGGGAGACAAACATATATATACATATATATACGTATACACACATATATATACATATACATATATACGACGAGCTTTTTTCAGTTTCTGTCTACCAAATCAACTCACAAGGCTTTGGTTGGCCCAAAGCTATAGTAGAAGACACTTGCCCAAGGTACCACACAGTGGGACAGAACCTGGAACCATGTGGTTGGTAAGCAAGCTACTTACCATATATATATATATACGTATACACACACATATACGTATACATATATACAACAGACTTTTTTCAGTTTCCGTCTACCAAATCAACTCACAAGGCTTTGGTCGGTCTGAAGCTATAGTAGAAGACACTTGCCCAAGGTGCCACGCAGTGGGACAGAACCTGGAACCATGTGATTGGTAAGCAAGCTACTTACCACACAGCCGCTCCTATGCCTATATTATATAATTGTTTTTAACATTTACTTTTAAATTGGCTATTTAAAATCTTGTCTTGGATCATCAAAATTTGTACTTTAAGTTTTACTCTGTAAAGTGGTTGGCAATAGGAAGGGCATCCAGCTGTAGGAACCTTGTCAAAACAGACTATGTAGCCTGGCACAGGTCTTCGATTTGACAGCTCCTGTCAAGCTGTTCAACGATGAGATGGTCATGGTTGGAGTGCTGTAGTTCACTGACCAGTTTGATTAGACCAGTGAAAGCATAACATCAGCTTTAGCATCTAAGGGAGAGAAGTTTTAAAATATTATTAGCAAGTCAATTTTTGTTTTTTAACATGCTCTTTTTATTCTTGTATTTGTTTCAGTCATTTGACTGTGGCCATGCTGGGGCACCGCTTTTTAGTTGAACAAATCGACCCCAGGACTTATTCTTTGTAAGCCTTTTACGAAAATCATGTCTAGTCATGTGTAAATATTATCTTACTTAGAAACAGGTTAGGGTTGCTGACAGGAAGGGCATGTTTGTGCTCCTCTCGTTATATTCACTTTATCTCCCAATCCTCCACTTAAACCCCGTCCTTCCTCTGAAGAGCACCAATCTTCCTGAATCCTTTACTTGCTAAGTTTTCTTTTTCCTACAGGCATTGTCTTGCAGCTGTAAGTTGACACTTGCACATCAGCTGCACTAATCAGATCAGTGCCAGAGAGACTGTGAAGGGTACAGGCCATGTCCCTTCTTTCAGCAGCAACTATAAAAGACAGAAATACAAAGTTTGGATGGTGCTTTTTACATGTCACTGGCACAGGGAACCAGTCAGGCAGCACTGACAACAACTCATGCATGAATGATGCTTATTGCATGCCACTGGCATGGGAGCCAGTCAGGCGGCACTGGCATCGGCCACAACTACAATTTCCATTTTTTATTTGATTTTTGATTTTGACACAACGGGGTTATCTGCTACATTGGAGTGCTCGTATATCTATATATATAAAGCTGAAGTTGTCTGTGTATGGAAAGTTTGGTAGCCTTCAACTAACACTATCTCCTCCGAGACCCTGCGGCACAAGTTGACCAAAATTGAGAGTATGATAGAAGAAGGCTTGCTGTTCCTTCCGTAGAAGAAAAAATTCAAATCAGACCATGTTAAGACCAAAAATTATTTACATCAAAAAGGTGCTTTTTTTTCTATGAAAATCCCTATTTTTTACGATTTTTTTACTGCTGTGTCGCCATTTTTCGGTGTATTTCAACCAGAAAAATGTTCACTTAAAGAGAATAACAAGCTACATAAGGGTCGAAACAAACCCGAGCAACGCCAGGCGAGTCTGCTAGTATATAATAAAGGGAAGAGGAATTCACTCAAGTGTACGCTACAGGTCGATCACATGATATGTGCTTCAGTTTGTACACATCATTACAGTGGTATGGTATTGTGTTCCTTTATGTGAAAAAGAGAGCTGTTTGATGAATAAAGATTGATATAGTACCAAACTGCATTAAGTATTGGGATTAAGATCAATTAAGACACTTGGAAGGGGTTGCTCCACCATGGCTAATAATAGGAACTTTGTTGTTAAGAAGGTTGTTTCCCAACCACTTCATTTTGAGTTCAGTTCCATTGGGTGGCATCTTAGACAAGTGACTTCTATTATAGCCCTGGGCCAATGAAAGCCTTGTAAGTGGATTTCATGAGTGGAAATTGCCCTTCATAGGTGGAAAGAAGTCATGTGTGTGTGTGTTTTCTTGTCTTGACACAGCACGATAGTTGTAAATGAATGTAACTGTGTTAGCTGTAAATGGTAGATTGGCTTTTTTTGAGTCACTTACAAACCATTATGTCAAGATATGGACACACACACAAAGGATTGGCAATGGGAAGGGCATCTGGCTATAGAATATCAACCTCAACAAATTCTATCTGATCCAGGCAAGCATGGAAAAAATAGATGTTAAAGCAATGATGATGATAACACACACACACACATTGGTAATGTTATGTTTTATCCAAAATAATAAGACTCTTTCTAACTCTCCACCATTTCCCTAAGTGGCTTTTTTAAAACAACTTCTGCTATAAATAATAGTTTGTATTTCAGAGAAATGCTTTGAAAATATGCATTGTTAGTAAAGACATGAAAAGCAGAATAATTCTAACTTAGCAGTGTTACTTTTAGAATATGGCCAACCCCACTGTTGATGAAATGAAAAGTAAGTAAAACAAGAGGAGTTAGAGAGCGCAAAGCTCCGCCAAGGCAACACCAATGTCCTCTCAATGATTAGCCAGTGATGATTTTTAAAATGAGAATATCTGAAATAAACTCGATTGCTCTCACAAATGAAAATACTAAAAATGAATCCAACTGCTCTCAAAAATTAAGTAAAAAAAAAACAAGGAAAATAATCCAGAATCCTTGTCTGATACCGGATTAATCTAATCAATTCATATTAGTCACGAGGCCAAACATTTCTGAAAGTTTCATCTGAATCCATCCAGTGGTTTTTGAGATACCGTCTCCAGGGACAAACGAACAAACAAACATGACTGAAAACAACACCTGCCTTCGCTAAGGTGGAGATAATTAAAGGAGAACAAAAAAAAAAAGAAAAAGAAAACTGGCGAAGTGATATTTTTGGTTTCTGTAAAGTAAAATAAATTTGAAACCATTATTATTTTGTAAAGTACAATAGACCAAAGCCCAACCCAAGCTTGTCTACAGTTGTCTGTAAACTGAGGGACAACAACACACAACCACAGAAACATTATAAAGGTGGTGGGGTGTGTGACAAGGTTAAAGATACAAGCTATGAATCAAAGTTCATTAAGAGGAAAATTGATTGCTTTGTGAGTTTATATAATGTGTGTGTGTGTGAGTATATATACATATATATATATGCAGGAGTGGGTGTGTGATAAGTAGCTTGCTTACCAACCAAATGATTCCAGGTTCAGTCCCACGGCATGGCACCTTGGGCAAGTGTCTTCTACTATAGCCTCAGGCTAACCCAAGCCTTGTCAGTGGATTTGGTAGATGGAAACTGAAAGAAGCCTATTGTATTTATATATATATATATATACACATATATGTGTGTGTGTGTGTATGTATATATATATGTATGTATGTGTGTGTCTGTTTGTCCACCCCAACATCACTTGACAACCGATGGTGGTGTGTTTACGTCCCTGTAACCTAGCGGTTTGGCAAAAGAACCAATAGAATAAGTACTAGGCTTACAAAGAATAAGTCCTGTGGTCGATTTGCTCGACTAAAGGCGGTGCTCCAGCATGGCTGCAGTCAAATGACTGAAATAAGTAAAAGAATAAAATATATATGCATACACACACACACACACACACACAATCACATTGTAAAAAATGTTGGTGGTGGTACATATGTGACCGAAAAGCCAATCAGACTGTGACCAGACTAGTTCGTATTGTTTGAATACTTGAATAAATGTATCAGGTATCTAAGTACTCTTGACTCACCTTTTAATACAAGTTTTATATAAATTGGTGTTGTAGTGAAAAAACTTGGCAGTTATTTGGATAAAACTAGGTCATTGAAATAATCTTCCTAGAAACATTTGGTGAGGACTGACAGATTGACATTGTATATTAATGTGTCCTAGACAGTTTTAAGCAGTCTATTGCCTTCATCATTATTAATTATTAATATTATTATTATTATAAAGTATTTTCCCTAACTTGGTGATGACAACTTGCTGAGTAACCTTGTTCATTTGCCATAAATGAAATATTTCATTTTATTTTCACAAAAATATTCTCTGATCTTTTATTTGTCGAAAATAACTGTTATTATTGCTGTTTTTGACCTAGAAATCAAATGATATTCCCTGGAAATTATTGATTTAATAAATCAGGATTTTGTTTTTATAACAACCTGTCGGTTATTAAAATTCAAATAATTTTAATTATGATTGCTTCTGACGAGGCGCAGAACTTCAGGTTTGAAATGAGTTGTTTGGATGTTCATGCCTAATTGAAGGGCAATCATTAATTCATCATCACCATCATCATCATTTAACATCCGCTTTCCATGCTAGCATGGGTTGGACGATTTAACTGAGGACTGGCGAACCAGATGGCTGCACCAGGCTCCAATCTTGATCTGGCAGAGTTTCTACAGCTGGATGCCCTTCCTAACGCCAACCACTCTGAGAGTGTAGTGGGTGCTTTTACATGCCACCAGCATGAAGGCCAGTCTGGTGGTACTGGCAACAGCCATGCTCAAATGGTGTTTTTTGTGTACCACCTGTACAGGAGCCAGTCCAGCGGCACTGGCAATAACCTTGCTTGAATATTTTAAAATCACACAGAGGCAGACTTTGACTTTTCATTTCTGCAGTGATGTCTTAGAATTTATTCTGTTGCTAAAGCTTTGTTCCATTACTAAACCATTTTAGGTCCTTGGCAAAAATACACCAATGTTTTCTTTATTTACCACTAAGGGTTCACAAAAAAAGAAACTTTGGAGATGGTACAGGAAAATACAATGTGGGGTTAAATAAATAGAAGTGTGTAAACAGTATTTCGTTTTTGGATTTGGTTTGCAATATTCTTTATGTGAATTCATGTGTTGAAGCATATTCTGTTGTGTCTGGGGAGAGTCATTTTCTTTTTGTGCCTTATAATGTAACACACTTACCGGTAAAATTCCCACTTTTTTCTTATTTTTATTTTCCTAAAATTTTCGTTGCGTCTTGTAACCTTTTCAATAGTCTTGACTTAAACAATAAAAACAATATAAATTCTAACAACGAAGACTTCCCCAAAAGTGGGAGATTTTCTAGGGCTACTTGTGGAAACCCCTACAAAAGCAATAAGTAAAGACACCAATAATATCACTCCTTCATCGCCTCTGCTCCATACTAGTTTCCACTGTATAAATTTGATGATTCAAATACTTATGAAAGGTGGTTTTAAAAAATGTTTTATTTAAAATTTTCTTTTCTTTTTTTTTTTAACGTTTGACCCCTTTTGATAAAACTTATCTGTCAATTACAAAGTGAAAAATGAAACCTATTTGGAGTCCTCTTATCTCAAACATATGGTCTGATGTACACAATATCTGTAATAAGGTCTAATTTCATGTATTAAAACTTGATTCTCTGACGACCCGAGTTATTAGTGGTTATTATATCTGCACTTTAATAATCAGCAGAGTATCATATTTGGTTTGAAGTATTTGACCCTTAAGCATTCAAATTACTCTGTGTCAAATGTCATGCTTATTTATTCACCTTGTTTTGAATTAACCATGCATTATCTTGGAGCTTGTAGATTTCAATGGTGTAACTGTTTAATTTTAGAATAACATTGTAGGGTCAGTTCGAGAGAACAGATCAGGCTGGTTAAACCCTTTAGCATTTCAGATTACTCTGTCAAATGTCATGCTTTTTTTTTATTCACAATGCTTTGAATTGATCATGTATTGTCTCTTGGCTTTGAGAGTCCAGTGGTGTATTTGCTTATTTTTAGAAAGTGGTTGGCGTTAGCTGTAGAAACACTGCCAGATCAGACTGGAGCATGGTGCAGCCTCCTGGCTTCCCAGACCCTGGTCGAACCATCCATCCCATGCTAGCATGCAAAACGGACGCTAAACGATGATGATGATGATTGTAGGGTAGGTGTGAGAGAATGGATCTGGCTAGTTTGCCAGTTTGAACATAAAACAGAATATTTGGGCTGGATATTGCCGGCCGGTTTAAATGCTAAAGGGTCAGAGAAGATTATTATTTTGAAGTATATACTACCCCAAGACACATATACCTGTCCTCTCTATACATTAAATCTTTCAAGTGACACAAAGCCACTTCCTTTCAATACTACACCCCTCCCTCCTAGTTGAGGAGTTTTTGTCTTGTGTGGCATTTGGTGACCCTGTTTGTGATGGTGTCCCATAAAATGCATTAGTGATGGTGCCACCATTTAAAGAACATTGGTAATGATATCACATAAAAAGTACCCAGTACACTCTGTAAAGTGGTTGGCATTAAGAAAAGCATTGAGTTGTAGAAACCAAGTCAACACAGACAATGGAACCTGGTGCAGATTCTGACATTACCAGATCCTGGCCTTGCCAGCTCCTGCCCTTGCCAGCTCCTGCTTAACCATCCAACCCATGCCAGCACAGAAAACAGATGTTAACTGATGATGTTGATATGACAGTTAATGATTTTTTCATTCATGGTACAGAACCATTGCCAAGATCGACTGTGCCTTTTATCCTTTTGAAATTGATAAAATAAGTACCAGTTGACTACTGGTTTCAATATAATCGATTATCATCTTCCCCCCAAATTTCAGGCCTTGTGCCTGTATTAGAAACCTGTTATTATTAAAGTGGTGAGATTACATCATGGGTTGGCCAAAGGAATATGGGTCCAACTGGAATGATTAGAGCAGTAGAATCCATTGGAGGTGGTTACAGAACTATTTCTTAAAGAAAAGGGTTTTTGCTGGAGTGGCTCAGTTTATTATTATTATTATTATTATTATTATATTACGGTGGCAAGCTAGCAGAATTGTTAGCATGCTGGGCGAAATACTTAGCGGTATTTAGCCTGCCGTTATGTTCTGAGTTCAAATTCCACCTAGGTCGACTTTGCCTTTCATCCTTTCGGGGTCGATAAATTAAGTACCAGCTACACACTGGGGTCGATGTAATCGACTTAATCTGTCTGTCTGTCCTTGTGGGTAGTAAAAAAATTTTAGCCCCTTGTGGGTAGTAAAAAATTAGGTATTTCGTCTGCCACTGCATTCTGAGTTCAAATTCTGCCGAGGCCGACCTTGCCTTTCATACTTTGAGGTGGGGGGAGGCCAATAAATTAAGTACCAGTTGTGTACTGTGGTTGATCTAATCGACTGGCCTCTTCCCACCAAATTTCAGGCCTTGTGCCTATAGTAGAAAGGGTTACTATTATTATTATTATTAAGGTGGTGAACTGGCAGAAACATTAGCGTGTCAGGTGAAATTCTTAGCGGTATTTCACCCATTGTTATGTTCTGAGTCCATATATACCACCAAGATCAACTTTGCCGTTCATCCTTTCAGGGTTGATAAATTAAGTACCAGTTGCATACTGGGGTCAATGTAATCAACCCATCCCCTCCCTCAAAACTGCTGCACTCATGGTAAAATTTGAAACCATTATTTTTCAATAATGATCGTTGACAGAGCGGCTATCTGGCCTCCATACCAGTGGCACGTAAAAGACACCATTCGAGCATGATCGTTACCAGCATCGCCCTACTGGCACCTGTGCCGGTGGCATGTGTAAAAGATTCGAGCAAAGTCGTTGCCAGTACCGCCTTACTGGCCCTTGTGCCAGTGGCACGTAAAAAGCACCCGCTACACTCTTGGAGTGGTTGGTGTTGGGAAGGGCATCCAGCTGTAGAAACTCTGCCAGATCAAGATTGGAGCCTGGTGCAGCCATCTGGTTTGCCAAACCTCAGTCAAATCGTCCAACCCATGCTAGCATGGAAAGCGGACGTTAAACGATGATGATGATGATATTTTCATCATCATATGTGAAATATATAATACAGCCATTGCATTCCATTGTTTCAGCTGTAGTTGAACTTGATATTTTGTTCATGAAAATGCACATATACTATTGTTGTCTCTTGACTGAAATTTGTCATCAGAAATCAAAGAACCATTGTGAATCTGATCTTGTGTTATTCTTACGCAACATTTTAAGAATAAACAGAAATGGTAAGGCATTGGATTACATGTCTTGTACTTTTTATTGCTTTCCTCACTCCAGCATTTTTATCTCAAGATCTGAGGTCAACATTTTCCCTCATTCTTTTGAGGTCATTAAAATCAGCAACAGTCATAAACTGTATATATGCAGGGTGGCCCCAAAGTAGGTTTCCAGTTATCACGTATGCACTTTAAATTGCTTTTAAAACATTTTATTACATTTAAATTTCTATCTTACAAACTGAAAAGGGAGATTGACAAAATTAACTAAATTAGCATAAAATAATGGTTTCATATTTTTTTTATAATTAAGATCTAAACTATTAATATATGAATGTGAAAGAGATAGTTGAATAACTGTAAACCTAGTTTTTGGCCACCCTGCATATATTTTTTATTTGTATGTGTGTGTATGTATATGTGAGTGTATGTGTGTGTATATATATATATATATATTATATATATATATATATATATATGTAAGTATTATTATCAATAATAAAAGGGTAAAATTAATTAATTATTAATTAATTTTACCAAGTATGTAAAAAGACCATTTATGGTATATTTAAAACAAAAAAAAATCAAACCAAATCAAAATAGATGAACATCAATGGAATTTGTATCTTTGTGGTTCCAGTACCGGTGGCACACAAGAAAACCATCCGAACGTGGCCGTAGCCAGTACCGCATCGACTGGCCTCCGTGCTGTGGGCACAACAAACACCATCTGATCGTGGCCGTTCGCCAGCCTCATCTGGCACCTGTGTCGGTGGCACATAAAAACACCATCCGAAGACCCGGCGACGTAGTCAGTCCACCTGTGCATACCTTCCCTCTTATGACACTTGTGAAGACCTGTTGAGGCAAGTGTGTGACACTTGTGAAGACCTGTTGAGGCAGAGGCAAGTGTGTGACACTTGTGAAGACCTGTTGAGGCAGAGGCAAGTGTGTGACACTTTGTGAAGACCTGTTGAGGCAGAGGCAAGTGTGTGACACTTGTGGAGACCTGTTGAGGCAAGTGTGTGACATGTGTGACACTTGTGAAGACCTGTTGAGGCAAGTGAAAATCAAACCAAATCAAAATAGATGAACATCAATGGAATTTGTATCTTTGTGGTTCCAGTACCGGTGGCACACAAGAAAACCATCCGATCGTGGCCGTTCGCCAGCCTCATCTGGCACCTGTGTCGGTGGCACATAAAAACACCATCCGAAGACCCGGCGACGTAGTCAGTCCACCTGTGCATACCTTCCTACTTATGACACTTGTGAAGACCTGTTGAGGCAAGTGTGTGACACTTGTGTAGACCTGTTGAGGCAAGTGAAAATCAAAATCAAATCAAATGTGTCGGTGGCACATAAAAACACCAACCGAAGACCCGGCAAGACTAGTCAGGCCATAACCCGTGGCCCCTACTTGGGACGTAGTCAGTCCACCTGTGCATACCTTCCTTCCTTCTTGTGACACTTGTGAAGACCTGTTGAGGCAAGTGAAAATCAAATCAAATCAAATCAAAATAGATGAACATCAATGGAATTTGTATCTTTGTGGTACACAAGAAAACCATCCGAACGTGGCCGTAGCCAGTACCGCATCGACTGGCCTCCGTGCTGTGGGCACGCAACAAACACCATCCGATCGTGGCCGTTCGCCAGCCTCATCTGGCACCTGTGTCGGTGGCACATAAAAACACCATCCGAAGACCCGGCAAGACTAGTCAGGCCATAACCCGTGGCCCCTACCTGGGACGTAGTCAGTCCACCTGTGCATACCTTCCTTCTTGTGACACTTGTGAAGACCTGTTGAGGCAAGTGAAAATCAAATCAAATCAAAACAAATCAAAATAGATGAACATCAATGGAATTTGTATCTTTGTGGTACCAGTGCCGGTGGCACACAAGAAAATCATCCGAACGTGGCCGTAGCCAGTACCGCATAGACTGGCCTCCGTGCTTTGGGGACGTAACAAACACCATCCGATCGTGGCCGTCCGCCAGCCTCATCTGGCACCTGTGTCGGTGGCACATAAAAACACCATCCGAGCGTGGCCGTCTGCCAGCCTCGTCTGGCACCTGTGTCGGTGGCACATAAAAACACCATCCGAGCGTGGCCGTTCGCCAGCCTCGTCTGGCACCTGTGTCGGTGGCACATAAAATCACCCACTACACTCTCGGAGTGGTTGGCGTTAGGAAGGGCATCCAGCTGTAGAAACACTGCCAGATCTGACTGGCCTGGTGCAGCCTTCGGGCTCCCCAGACCCCAGTTGAACCGTCCAACCCATGCTAGCATGGAAAACGGACGCTAAATGATGATGATGATTACGTTATATAATTAGGGTTCAGTAAAATAATTTACTTTACCACACACCGAAACTTTTAAAAATAGCAGCCAAAAAATCTTAGCCATTTCTTCTACTATAAGAAAAATCTCCCAGACAATGCATACTCAAAAATAATTCACACAGGTATAGAGGGAAAAATAACGAAAGATCACACGTACATAAGATTATATGTTAGTATATATATGAGTGTGTGTGTATATAGGTATGTATTTGTATATATGTGTTGATGTATGTATATAAATATATATATACACAGAGTGGTGCAAAAGTATGTATAGAGTTATGAAAAAAGAAAACATGTACAATACTCATTATCAAAAATATTAAGTTATGATAAAAGTATTATTATAGTTATGATTAAGGAATACTGACAATCTCAAAAATGAGGCTAACTAATTTAATATGCTAATAATTCTAATGAATTAAGTATTATAACATCAATGTGATACTTGCCGTATACCTACTTTTGTACCCCCTGTATATTTATTCACACACACACATATACATGTGTATGGATATATTACACCAGTTGTACATATCAGCACAACATAGCTCTATCTCCCTATCGTAAGATTTATATATTCTCTTCAGTACCCTGTCTTATTTGTTGCTGTCACATATATCGTTTTGTTTAGTCTTAAGAAATCCAGGCCTTTTTATCTTCAACATGAAACCAATCAAAAAAAGAAAAAGCAAAAAAAAGAGAGAGAGAGAGAGAAATCCCCAAATTCTTAGATAAGCTTTAGTGAGAGTAGTTTGGTATCGTATTAGCTGTGTCCTAGTTATTTATCTGAGTGGTAGAAGAAAGAATTTTCCAATTCATTTACTTTTGTTTGAAGCAGTCATTGTAGAATAAAGTAGATTAGCCTGGATTACCTCATTGAAACATCAATATTCTTCATCAATATTCTTTGACATTTCTTCAAGTACTATAACAGACTGTTTAATATTTTCTGAAATTACTTGGCTCTACTACTTTGAACTCATCGCCATTATCGTCATCATCATCGTTGTCATCATTTGATGTCTATTTTTCCATGCTCGCCTGGGTCACTAGGAAATTGTTGAGGCAAATTTTCTACAGCTGGGTGCCCTTCCTGTCACTAATCCTCACCTGCTTCCAAGTGAGGTAATATTTGTCCCATGGCCAGACATATTTTGCATGAAAGACCGGAGATGAACAGCATTGCTTGTATGATGATGATGATCATTTTACAATCATCAAAGCAAGAATACACACACATACAGACACATACTCATCATATATCTATGTGTAGTTGGAATTTACAAAAAACAAGATGAAGACAGGTGTGTAAACAACAAACAGGTGTATTAGTTTAACGCTTGGGAAGGTGAGAAAGTCTTTTACATTTTGAGCGTACACTCTTCAACAGAAAGAACACGAGAAAATAAACAGAGAATAAAAAAAAGCTTTAGTGGCTAGAGACAAGAGGCTTCTTTCACCTCCATCTCCCAAATCTACTCTCAAAACTTTGGTCAGTCCAGATCTATAGTAGAAGACAACTGCCTGAGGTGCTCTGTAGTAGGACTGAACCCAAGATCACATGGTTGGGAAGCAATCTTCTTAACCAAATAACCATTCCTGTGACTTAAGATGTAAGACAGTTCATGCGGCCCTTACTAGGATCTCTGAGACTGGTGAGAGGGAGGGAGGGAAGTAGCGATCTTCAAACTGCAAACTTGATTTGACTACTAGTAACAGAGAGAACTTTGTTAAGGGTTCCTGAGGGCCATTTTTTATTATTATTATGGCCAGATTCCAACCCAGGCTGCAGCAACAAAGTCTACTCTCCTCACTTCTCAGTCCATCATCACTACCTTGATGTCCTGGATACATTCCAGAGAAGTATCTGCAATCAAATTCTTGATGTGTGATGATGTTTTCCTTTTCTTACATCACCAGGATGTGGGTTCTACAAGACTAATTTGGATGCTACCAGTTAAGGGTGGCGAGCTGGCAGAAATGTTAGTATGCTGGGCGAAATGCTTAGCGGTATTTCGTCTGCCGTTACGTTCTGAGTTCAAATTCTACTGAGGTTGACTTTGCCTTTCATCCTTTCGGGGTCGATTAAATAACTACCAATTGCACACTGGGGTCGATATAATCGACTTAATCCGTTTGTCCTCTCTGTGTTTAGCCCCTTGTGGGTAGTAAAGAAATAGGTATTTCGTCTGCCGTTATGTTCTGAGTTCAAATTCTGCCGAGGTCGACTTTGCCTTTCATCCTTTCAGGGTGAATAAATTAAGTACCAGTTATGCCCTGGGGTCTATGTAATCGACTTAATCTGTTTGTCTGTCCTTGTTTGTCCCCTTGTGGCAATAAAAAAAATAAGAAACCAGTTAAGGGTGGCACACACAGTGACCAGATAGTCACAGCTGTCTTTGCCTAATCTTCTTGCTTACTTTCGGCAGGTCTCCATAAAGGCATTCATTTGACATGTGTCGCTACCACTTCACATTTAGGACTGTTTGTAGTATCCTTGTGTAGCATCCATTTAGCCCGTTTGATTATTTCGTTGTCAGTGTCCAACATCTCTTTGTTTTCCTCTTTCCCGCTGGGGTAGCCATTTATCTCTTCTACACCATGATACTTGTACCTGTCCCTCTCTCATTCTTTAAACTCTCAACACCAACCATGAAGCCACCTCCTTCAATACTCGTACATCCCTACTCAGTTCTCGGGTCCCATTTTGTCTTGCAGGTTACTTGGCAACCACACTAATGCTAGTGGCACACAAAAAAAAAAACACTCACTACATCTTGTAAAGTGGTTGGCATTAGGAAGGGTACCCAGCTGTAGAAACCATGTGAAAGCATTCATTGGAGTTTTGACATGGACTTTTGGTTGTCAGATCCTGTCAAATTGTTCAGTCCATGCCAACATAGATGGAGATTAAATCAAGACTAACACCTCAGACATAGGAAAACACTCCTAAATTGAAGATGCTCTCACTCGGCAGGAATAAAACCCAGGCAAATCAAATACGGCATACATCAAGAACAGTGTTAGTTCTATCAAAAAACATAAAATTCAAATTTCCACATTATCTAGTCATGACCTAATTATAAATTCAAGATGACTGACAAGGCAAACAGACCCTTATTTTAGGTCAATTTCTCTACCAAAATATCAAAGATAATATGCTCTAACTTAGAATGCCAACAGATTGGAGTACAGACTAGATGCTGAATCAAAGACACTGATGAAGTTGGCCTAGATTTCGTTGTGGGGTCACTCATAGCCATGTGCAGGAGTTCAAGCATTTTTAACCCCTGGGTAGTAGCATTCAAGTGTCTCTGGAAGATGAACAAATGAAGTGTATCCACCCCTTGCTAGCATGGAAAGTGGACATTAAAAGATGGTGATGATGATATCGTAACCTAAAGATTGCTACTCATAGCCAGAAATGTCATTTTGAGAAAAATGCAAAACACACTATGCTCATCTACACAAGGATAATATCCACATTTTAGTGAAATATTTGTAGTTTTGCACAGTCTAATAGCACTAAGAGGCATATCCTTTGCTGTTTTTCTGAGATTTTGCTGTCTGAAATCTGAAGAATTAGTCTTGCCTTAACCCTCATGTTACTGTATTTCTGTTGAGATGCTCTGTGTTTCTTTCAATTACTTTAGATATAACATAGTATTTAGTAAAATAACTTATCATTAAGCTAGTGTGAGGAACATAAATTGTGACTAAGGTTTGGTGGAATATTTTAATTCAGAACTTATGAAAACAAGACATTTGTACTACAGAGCCAGATGTGGTTTCAGTCGGGTTGGTATCAAAAGGGTTAAATTAATCATTTGCTAACCCTTTTGTTACCATATTTCTGTTGAGATGCTCTGTGTTTCTTTCAATTACTTTAAATATAAGAAAGAATTTAGTAAAATAACTTAGTTATCATTAAGCTAGTGTTAGGGACATAAATTGTGACTAAGGTTTGGTGGAAGATTTTAATTCAAAACTTATGAAAACAAGACGTTTGTACTACAGAACCAGAGCCAGTTTCAGCTGGGTTGGTAACAAAAGGGTTAAACAATGATGATACCATATATGGTAAATGATTCTCAATACTATAAATACTTCATCCTCAAGATAGCCAGAAATTATTTAACCTAATGGCTGGGTTTTCAAATGAAATATCTACAGAACAGTTGGGAGTAGCCAACAAATTTTTGATAATCAATTCAATACACCTGGCCTCGCTTACCTGATTCTGCAACAGCTTATTCACAAAGCAGCACTGGATTTTGCAAATAAGCTTTTGCAGGACCAGAAATTTCAGGGCCATGTGTTTTGAATTGATTATTTGTCCGCTTAGGAGTGGCTGTGTGGTAAGTAGCTTGCTTCCCAACTACATGGTTCCGGGTTCAGTCCCATTGCATGGCACCTTGGGCAAGCGTCTTCTACTATAGCCTCGGGCCGACCAATGCCTTGTGAATGGATTTGGTAGACGGAAACTGAAATAAGCCCGTTGTGTGTGTGTGTGTGTATATATATATATATATATATATATATATACATTTGGGTTTGTTGCCCCAACATCGCTTGACAACTGATGCTGGTGTGTTTAGGTCCCTGTAACTTAGCGGTTCGGCAAAAGAAATCAACAGAATAAGTACTAGGCTTACAAAGAATAAGTCCTGGGGTTGACTTGCTCAACTAAAGGTGGTGCTCCAGCATGGTCACAGTCAAATGACTGAAACAAGTAAAAGAGTAAAGAGTACTCCTGATTTAACAGAAAATAATTTAGTCCCAGCTATCCAAATAGTTTAGATCAGGGGTTCTCAACCATTTTTGATCTAAGGACCCTGTTTGATTGCTATTTTATTCTGGGCCCCTTATAGCCATTTGATGATTAAAAATTAGTTTTATAGATACTTCTTTCAAAATTCCTATTTTGCTTTTCGCGCATTGTGTTGGTTGAACTATGTGAAATGTTGGAGAAAGTAACTTAGCTGTTCCTTGCAATAGGAAAATCTAAAGCAAAATGTTTTTCAGGGCCCTTAAGATACTATTGTGGATTCCCAATTTACTGTTTGGTTGCATGGACCCACAAAACCTTACATGGACCTTCAGGAGCCATATGGACCCCAGTTGAGAAACCCTGGTTTAGATGATCAATTTACTATTTGGTTGCATGGACCCCAAAAAATCTTATATAGGTGTAGGAATGGCTGTGTGGTAAGTAGCTTGCTTACCAACCACATGGTTCCGGGTTCAGTCCCACTGTGTGACACCTTGGGCAAATGTCTTTTACTATAGCCTCGGGCTGACCAAAGCCTTGTGAGTGGATTTGGTAGACGGAAACTGAAAGAAGCCCGTCGTATATATATATATATCTATGTGTGTGTACATGTTTGTGTGTCTGTGTTTGTCCCCCCAACATCGCTTGACAACTGATGTTGGTGTGTTTACGTCCCCATAACTTAGCGGTTCAGCAAAATAAACCAATATAATAAGTACTAGGCTTACAAAGAATAAGTCCTGGGATCGATTTGTTTGACTAAAGGTGGTGTTCCAGCATGGCCACAGTCAAATGACTGAAACAAGTAAAAGAGTAAAAAGAGTATGGACCATATGGACCCCAGTTGAGAACCCCTGGTTTAGATGATCATAACTGAGATGGTTTTGCTCCGTACCTATTTACATTCAGGTAGACTGTGCTTGCAATAATTAAGTACTTTAAAACCAGTGTTGGATTGTTGACACCGATTAAAGTACAAACTACTAACTCGATTAAGTACACTCACTGTTACTCTGTAAATAATAATTGCATGTGCTTAGGCTGTCATGGATTTTCTAAATATTGTTGGAAGCAGTAACTGCAGCCAGTGAAGCAGTTATTTTTAGTGGGAAGCTGTCATTTCTGCTACTTAAATCACTCAGCTGTGAAGCGGTTGCGGCATTTAACTTCAGATAGACAGGTTGTAACAATTGTGATAAGCTGTATACTGTGCTGGCATTTTGTGAAAGATGAGGACGATGATGGCGATGGTGGCTGCTGCTTGCTGCTGCTTGTTTGTTTGTTTGTTTGTTGAGCGAAGCGGTCATCGTCCCAGAGCTCACAAGATCGCACCTCAGGATTGTCAGAAGTCCGAAACGTGGTCCTTTGCTATTCGTAAGACCCACAGAAGAGAAAGCAGGTCAACCCCCGACACCGAGAGCATCGACGGATGGATGAATGCGCATCCAGGCTCAGCGGTTGCATAGGAAGTCGGGGACAAGAAACAGGAAGAAAGAGTAAGAGAAAGTTGGAGCGAAAGAGTACAACAGGGGTCGCCACCACCCCCTGCCAGAGCCTCGTGGAGCTTTAGGTGTTTTTGCTCAATAAACATACACAATGCCCGGTCTGGGAATTGAAACCACGATCCTCCAACCTCGAGTCCACTGCCCTAACCACTGGGCCATTGTGCCTCCACTGCTGCTGCTGCTGTGGCTGCTATTGTTTCCAATTTTGGTACAAGGCTAACAGTTTTGGGGTAGTGGTTAAGTAGATCAAGGCAATGCCACTGCTCAACTGGTACTTATTATATTAATTCCGAAAGGATGAAAGGCTAAGTCAACCATGGCAGAATTTGAACTCAGAATGCAAAGACGGATGAAATACCACTAAGTACTTTTGCCTGGCATGCTAACAATTCTGCCAGCTTACCTCCATAACCACCATCATCATCATCTAACATCTGTTGTCCATGCTGGCATGGGTTGGACAGTTTGACCGGGCTAGCACGCTGGAAGGCTGCACCAGACTCCAGTTTGATTTGGCATGGTTTCTACGGCTGGATGCCCTTCTTAACACCAACCACTCAGAGTGTAATGGGTACTTTTACATGCCATTTGCATGACACCGGCACTGGTGCCAATTTTTGTGACACCGGTATCTGCCATGACTGCGATTTAGCTCAGCTTGATGGGTCTTCTTCTCAAGCATGACAATGCCAAAGGTCTTGGTTATTGCCTCCGTGAGGCCCAACACTCAAAAGGAACTCAGTCACTTTGCTGCCGTGAGGCCCAAGTCCTTTCTATTAAAGGCACAAGGCCTGAAATTTTTGGGTCAGGAACTAGTCGATTACATTAACCCCTGTATTTCATTGGTACTTAATTTATCAATCTTGAAAGGATGAAAGGCAAAGTTGACCTCAGTGGAATTTGAACTCAGAACGTAAAGATAGACAAAGTACCACTAAGCATTTTATTCAGCATGTTAAAGATTTTGCCAGCTTACTGCCTTAATAATAATAATAATAATAATAATAATTAATTAATAATAGTGTTAACTGAGAAAGAAAGGAAACGATACTGGATCATAGATATAGCATGTCCAGTTGATAACACAATGCCCAGTTTGGGAATCAAACCCGCAATCTCGTAATCATGAGTGCAACACCTTAACCACTAAGCCATGTGCCTTCACAAATATATACATATACACACACACACACATATATATATATATATATATATAAATGCTGGTGGCGTGTAAAATGTAAAAGCACCTGTTACACTCTTGGAGTGGTTGGCATTAGGAAGGGCATCCAGCCATAGAAACCATGCTAAATCAGAGACTTGACCCTGGTGCAGCCCTCTGGCTTATCAGCTCCAGTCAAACCGTCTAACCCATGCCAGCATAGAGTGCGGACGTTAAATGATGATGATAATATATACTTTCCTTCACACAGTTCAGTAATTATATTCCTTTTATATTGAATAATATGAGAAGTTTACACAACTTTTGACTTCCTGGCACACTAAATATCCAGTCAAAATTATTGGTGCACTTCAAATGTACAATTAAAAGTTACTAGAGCATCTCATTGAAAATTAATAACAGCAATCTTATAGAATAAAATGAAGAAAACCATTGCTAACTTTATTAAAACTTATAACATAATTATAAATAACATGCTTTTCAAAATGCTTATGACAGCATGAGAATGTGCAATTATTATTTGGTGGTAGAGTTGGTTAAACCAGTAGTTTGTACTTTTATTAAATTTCAGTCCTGTGCTGTCACTGATTAAAGTACTTAATTCTTGTTGGAACAGTTTACCTGGATGTAAGTAGGTACAACATCATCATCATCATCATCATTTAACGTCTGTTGTCCATGCTGGCATGCTGGAAGGCTGTGCCAGGCTCCAGTCTGATTTGGCATGGTTTTCTACAGCTGGATGCCCTTCCTAGTATGAGCCACTCCAAGAGTGTAATGGGTGTTTTCACGTGCCACTGACATGACACCAGTATAGCCATGATTGCGATCCTGCTCAGCTTGATGGGTCTTCCTCTCAAGCATGACATAATGCCAAATGTCTTGGTCTTGTAATTATTTAACCTTTGTCAGCTATTAACAACCATGAAAATGTCACCCATAATTATGGCCCTAGTATCGATCTATTGCATTTCAATCTATTTTAGATTTAGGGTTAGAGTTAGGGTTAGGGGTTGGGAAAGGGTATCTTTTTTCTTCACAAATGTAAATAAACCCAATCTGTTTCTTAAAGGAGGGACATATTCATTATGCACAGAATGTTATTTACCTAAATGGACGCCAGTGATTGGTTAAAATTGCCGAAATTAAAGATGAAATATGTTACAACATATAGAATTTTCTCAATAAAGCCAAGAGAAAAAGATGTTTTATAAACACATTCTACCAGTATATGAAGTTTAAAACTTTTTAGTTACCTAGAAATTATGTTACAAAGTGCCATTCAAAAGGAAGAGATCCAATACTACAAATAATGCTTAAGATTTAAAATAATCTGGGTTCAGGTTTTATCAAAAAAATAATAACTTTTTAGAATTAATGACTAATATGTCTATCAAACGACTTCGATATTATTTCGGCTTGTATGTCAAATCACAAAGAAAGGGGCATGATCGGCCAAGATATCTTGAAGAAGTTCATTGAAATTGAATAAACAGGAACATCATAATTTACAGAATTGGTAATTTTTTTTTTATTATAAATTTCAAATATTAGGAACTTTGATCCATGTGTCACCTAAGTTCTTTTGGGGCTATACGTGATAAACACTTAATGTTTGTATTTATATTATTATTATTATTATTATTATTATTGAGTGAGAGAGCAGTTCATGCCATCAAAGTGACACTGGGGTAAAATATACGAAGCCCAATATACCCATCATGACTACCCGTCTGATAAAGGTACACCAGGCACATGCATCACAACCATATGTGCGCGACATGGTGATCTCATATCAAGATAAACAGCACATGACCTTGCAGGTGAGGCCCAGTTAGAATTTTCTTCAGGTTGAGTAGCCCATCCTGCTCAAAAGGTCCCTGAATAAGGGTTGCTTTAGGATGTTGAACGAAACCCCTATGTTTCCAGAGGTGAACCATTCAAACTCCAAAGAATCCCTCTTAACACATGGCCATGATGCTCCCCCACTACTATTATTATTATTATTATTATCATTATTATTATCATTATTATTATTATTATTATTATTTATTATTATTATTATTTATTATTATTATTATTATTATTATTGAGTGAGAGAGCAGTTCATGCCATCAAAGTGACACTGGGGTAAAATATACGAAGCCCAATATACCCATCATGACTACCCGTCTGATAAAGGTACACCAGGCACATGCATCACAACCATATGTGCGCGACATGGTGATCTCATATCAAGATAAACAGCACATGACCTTGCAGGTGAGGCCCAGTTAGAATTTTCTTCAGGTTGAGTAGCCCATCCTGCTCAAAAGGTCCCTGAATAAGGGTTGCTTTAGGATGTTGAACGAAACACCTATGTTTCCAGAGGTGAACCATTCAAACTCCAAAGAATCCCTCTTAACACATGGCCATGATGCTCCCCCACTACTATTATTATTATTATTATTATCATTATTATTATTATTATTATTATCATTATTATTATCATTATTATTATTATTATTATTATTATTATTATTATTATTATTATTATTATTATTAAGGTCAGTAAGCTGGCAAAATCATTAACATGTTGAATAAAATGCTTAGTGATACTTTGTCCATCTTTACGTTCTGAGTTCAAATTCCATTGAGGTCAACTTTCATCCTTTCGAGATCAATAAATTAAGTACCGCTCCTAAAATTTCAGGCCTTGTGCCTTCAATACAAAGGACTTGGGCCTCAGGGAGGCAAAGTGGCTGAGTTCCTTTCTAGTGTTGGAATATATAAATATCTATCCACATTCTGGAAAATAACAAGCATTGAAAGAATTTATGCTGTCTTATATTTCCGTTCTAGGGCGCCTTATTTGCTGGTAATAGTGTTGCGTGCATTGTGATAACATTATTGAAGATTGATTCCCTCAGTCTGACGTTTACAGCAGAATTCAAGAGAGATAACTCCTCCATTTCGTTTAAGTTATCTCCCCTGAATTAAATTTCAAACGAAATGATTGTCATAGCTTTTGAGGTGTTACTCTCCTCTTTTACTTGTTTCAGTCATGTGACTGTGGCCATGCTGGAGCACCGCCTTTAGTCGAGCAAATCGACTCCAGGACTTATCCTTTGTAAGCCTAGTACTTATTCTATTGGTTTCTTTTGCCGAACCGCTAAGTTACGGGGACGTAAACACACCAGCATCGGTTGTCAAGCGATGTTGGGGAACAAACACAGGCACACAAACATATACATACATATATATATATATATATATATATATGACGGGCTTCTTTCAGTTTCCGTCTACCAAATCCACTCACAAGGCTTTGGTCGGCCCAAGGCTATAGTAGAAGACACTTGCCCAAGGTGCCACGCAGTGGGACTGAACTCGGAACCAATGTGGTTGGTAAGCAAGCTACTTACCACACAGCCACTCCTATGCGTATATCTTTTCAGTATTATATTTGTATTTGTTTTTCTACCAGTATGGGTCCTCATATTTTAACATTTCCCTACCCATGGGCCTATATTGTTGCACCAAGCTTTTTTCTTTTTTTAAAAACTGTTCATCGGGTATAATTCCAGTATTTTATGTTTTCTCTAAAGTTAGTGTTAGGTCCTTGTGCAACTCTAGCTACACTTGATGAAGCGGCTCTATGATCTAAGGAATTCCAATCGTGACCATCTGCCTGTTATTTTTCTTTCGAGCATTTGCCAACATATCCTAAATTTTTAAAAAGGGGTAGTGTGATTTGACATATTTGATTGCTATTTCTAACAGGTTGAGTTACCGTGACATCAAAGCTTCCTTATTGGCATAAGCTAATGGATCATTTAAAATTATTATAGTTTGAACCACTTCAGTTCTATATTTAAGAGATGAGGAATTATGTACAATATTTACATTTGACAGATATTTGTCCTCATCTTGTTTGTTGTTAACACAACGTTTCTGCTGATATACCCTCCAGCCTTCATCAGGTGTCTTGGGGAAATTTCGAACCTGGGTTCTTCCTAAGGTATTTTTCGATGTTGTTGTTATTATTATTATTATTATTATTCAGGTCACTGCCTGGATTCGAACTCAGAATCTTGGGGTTAGTAGCCTGCGCTCTTAACCACTACGCCATATGCCTGTAGTAGCCTAATTCCTCAACCTGAATGTACATGCGTGTGTAAAATATATAAGAAGACCAAAAAAAAAAATTTATCACATCTGTAATTACCAATTACAATTGTTTCTGTACCAAATATGTTTTTAGCGCCAGTTCACACAATAGATCTGAGTGAAAATTTGCATAATATTTGTAGGTTTAAATATTAGAGTGGTACTTCTTCAGAGCTGCATCAAAAGCGCGCCTTCACATTGCATGTCTGCCAGGTTTTGTGTTTTGTTTATATTAGGAGGAAACAAGAAGCTTGCATGGCTGTGAAGCTTAGAAGTTCCCTTACAAAGCACATGATTTCAGGTTCAGTCCCACTGCACAGCACTATGGGCAAGTACCTTTTACTAAAGCCCTGGGTTGACTGAAGCCTAGCAGGTGGTTTTGATTGATAGACAATTAAAGGAGTCTATTGTGTATATGCATATGTGTGTATATATGCATGTTTACATGCATTTGTTTACATTTGTGCTGCCTTGAGCACTGGTATTGGCCAAGACAACAATTTCGCTTGACTCAACAGGTTTCCTCAAGCACAGCACATTGCCCGATGATGAACCCCTCCCCTCATTTAATCCACCTACTTACACTTTGTCCTTTTGAGGTGATTGATTCTCTTTCAAGGATGTCAGTCACCTTTACCTAGTTACATTAATTAAGCGCTTATCAAGCTGCCAATACAGATAAAAGTTTTTCTTCCATCTGGGCTAAAAACTGTTAGTCCTACTTCAAAAACGACCCAGTATTTTTTTAAATCACCGCAATGTGATATTTGCTTTGTTATAGAGTCTGACTTTATTCCATCAATACTTTGGAAATAATGTTTCTTTTTCTCTTTGAAACCAGTGCTACCTGAGTACCTGAGTTGCCAACAAAAATATCTGTTTATAAATTGTGTCCTTAAACAGGTGTTGCTCACTTGTTTGGTTGTATTAATGTCACTAGTTAGAAATAGTTGAGATTTGGTTAATAAAAGTTATCTGTCAAGTGTTTTGCAACAGTTATATGTAGTCGTTTGTTTATATGATAAGAGCTCTCTGGTTACAGATAAGTTGTTGAAGTATGAAATATATATTGTTTCTGTGCTGGCTGGAGCATGGACATAACATTTAAATGGTTTTCAAGTTTGTAGTTTATGATTTTATTATGTGTGTGTGTGTCTGTCTCTGTCTCTCACACATACACACACATGCTTATGTTTGTATGTGTATATATATATATATATATATATATGTGTGTGTGGTGAGTGTTGGTACCGCATAAAAAAATCCACATGCTGGTGCCACATAAAAAGCACCCAGTACACTCTGTAAATTGGCTGGCATCAGAAACCATGCTGGAAGAGATAATTGGGGTCTGTCATAGTTCTCCAATTTGCCAGCACCTGTCAAACCGTCCAACCCATGCCAGCATTGACGACGATGAGGATGATTTCTTAAATTGAATCTTGTGACAAGAGGTGGATTTTAGCATTCCAGGTCACCACCATCTTTGTCTTCTTTCCAGGTGCTCCCACCCACTTCTATGTTATTCAGGGTAGCCATGTATCTCCTCAATAGCAAAACACCTTTGCCTGTCCCTCAGTCATACTTTGGTCTCTCACCACCTGGTATAAATCCACCTCGAGGTGGTGGTGGTGGGGGGTCTTTTCCTTACCTTGTGAGTCACTTGGTGGACATAATGCTGGTGCCATGTAAAAAGCACCCACCACATTCAGGCAATGGTTGGTATTATGAAGGACATCCTATTGTCGAATCCATGCCAAAGTTGACATTGGCACTTGGTGCAGTGATCTGGCTTGTTGGTTCTCATCAAACTGAACAATCCAAGACCGATGTTAAACGATGGGAGCTAATGCAGTTTTTGCATCTTCCCTTGAAAAATGCATTTGTTTGAAAAATTTTTTCAGATCCCTATGTTTTAAATGTCGGGGATTACGAATATGCAAAAAATTTTGTTTTAAAATTTCACCCCCCACCCTACAATTCAAATTTTCGATTTTGCTTACCTTAACCCTTTAGTATTTAAACCGGCCATATCCGGCCAAAATAGCTAATCTGTTTTATGTTCAAACTGACCAGATCCAGCCTCTCACACCTACCCTACAATGTTATTCTACATTAAGAAATTACACCATCAAGATCTTGAGATAATGCATGATCCAGGCAATTACGGAGGAATTCAAGACAGGCTGTCCCTGGGAGCTCCTCTACGCTGACGACCTTGCTCTTATTGCTGAGTCACTATCAGAACTGGAGGAGAAGTTCCAGGTGTGGAAGGAGGGTTTAGAATCAAGGGGCCTTAGAGTCAACCTAGCTAAAACCAAAGTACTAATAAGTAGAAAGGTAGACAATCCACAAATATCTTCAGGAAGATGGCCCTGCTCGATCTGTAGAAAAGGTGTAGGTAGAAACTCTATAAGATGTACCCAGTGTAAGCTATGGACACATAAGAGGTGCAGCAATGTCAAAGGTAGGCTAACTGGGAAGATAGTTTTTGTATGTGGCAGATGCTCGGGAGCATTAACCTCCGAAAATCTGCAGAAAACAACTTCCGTCACTTTCCAGGGGGAAAAACTAGAAGTAGTTGATAGCTTCCGTTATCTAGGTGACCAAGTCAGTAGTGGGGGTGGGTGCGCTGAAAGTGTAACTGCTAGAATAAGAATAGCCTGGGCAAAGTTTAGGGAGCTCTTACCTCTGCTGGTGACTAAAGGCCTCTCGCTCAGAGTAAAAGGCAGACTGTATGATGCGTGTGTACGAACAGCCATGCTACATGGCAGCGAAACATGGGCCGTGACTGCTGAGGACATGCGTAAGCTCGTGAGGAATGAAGCTAGTATGCTCCGATGGATGTGTAATGTCAGTGTACATACTCGACAGAGCGTTAGCACCTTGAGAGAAATGTTGTACCTAAGAAGCATCAGTTGTGGTGTGCAAGAGAGACGATTGCGCTGGTATGGTCATGTGGCGAGAATGGATGAAGATGGGTGTGTGAGAAAGTGCCAATCCCTAGCAGTTGAGGGAACCCGTGGAAGAGGTAGACCCAGGAAAACCTGGGACGAGGTGGTGAAGCACGACCTTTGAACTTTAGGCCTCACTGAGGAAATGACCAGCGACCGAGACCTTTGGAAATATTCTGTACGTGAGAAGACCAGGCAGGACAAGTGAGCCCAGCCCACTTATGAATGCCTTTCCTCCCTTGGACACAAAGACCGGTTGAGGCAAGCGAAGTCGATATAGAACCTCATCCGACGACAGACACCCATGCCAACCCCCCATGCTTGCGAAGACATGTTGGGGCAAGCGAAATCGAAATCGAATTGAACCAGCCAGGATCCCTGGTCTGGTGGTACGTAAAAAGCACTATCCGACTCGCGGCCGTGGCACGTAATTACTCCAATGCGACCGTACGACAGGCACCCATGCCAACCCCCTTTGCTTGTGAAGACATGTTGGGGCAAGCGAAATCGAAATCGAATTGAACCAGCCAGGATCCCTGGTCTGGTGGTACGTAAAAAGCACTATCCGACTCGTGGCCGATGCCAGCACCGCCTCGACTGGCTTCCGTGCCGGTGGCACATAAAATACACCAATCTGACCGTGGCCGTTGCCAGCCCCGCCTGGCACCTGTGCAGGTGGCACGTAAAAAGCACCCACTACACTCACGGAGTGGTTGGCGTTAGGAAGGGCATCCAGCTGTAGAAACATTGCCAGATTAGACTGGAGCCTGGTGCAGCCTTCTGGCTTCCGAGAACCCTGGTCGAACCGTCCAACCCATGCTAGCATGGAGAACGGACGTTAAACGATGATGATGATGATGATGAATTCAAATCAATGGGAATCAATAAGCATTATGTTTGATTGAATAATCTGAACACTAAAGGGTTAAAGAAATCGTAGCGAATTGACTAACATATTGCAAATCGAAATTAAATACAGACAAAAAACATTAAAGTGAAAAGAATTAGCATTTTACTTGTGTTTATAATCGTAAATAATAATTTAATGTAAATTAAATATGCGCCATTTTATGAGAAACAAACGTTAATGTTTAATAATGTTATGAAATTTAATAAGGGGCTCAAAATTCAGCCCCACGCCAATTTAAAATTTTGACCTTTTTCATTCATTTAATTATTTGTCTGTCTATCTATTTATCCCTGTCCGTTTATTCATAAAATATATTTGTCAACGAAACGTGGCGGTCCTATAGAAGATGGTGTTACTGTTGTTTTTAGCCCCAGGAAGACAGATCTATCTATCTCTTTATACACCTATCTATATGCTTATTGAATTAAAAATTTTGAAAACGTGGTTTCTTGCATTTTTGGAATCTCCATCCTCTAAAACATGGGGGAAAAAAATTTTGAAAATGTTCAAAATTTTAAGGGGTGGGGAGTGGGGGTGGTAATTTTTTTTTTTTTTCGTAATCTCCGACATCTAAAGCGTAGGGATCCGAAAAAATTTTTTTCAAAAAACTGCATTTTTCAAGGAGAGGTGCAAAAACTACATTAGCCCCTAAATGATGATCTTGATTATACTTTTTCTAGTACCAACCAAAGTCTCGGTGAGTTTGCTGCTTGTCTTTTGGCGAAGCAGACCCAGACAGGTCTACCTAATACAGCTGCGACTATAAATAGCAATTTGTCAGTCAGTGGTTGAAGTGGTACCGTTTTATCGTTGATTCTTAACCTTTATAACTTTGCTCACACTTCTTCAGACAATTACTAAATTTATTGCCTCCCCCCCCAACTTTATTCATAAGTTTTTATGGTTTATTTTTCTACTCAGACATATTGACTTTCCTTTGCTGGAAATTTCTTCTTTTTTTTCCCTTTGCAATGCGGTTGCAACACATTTTCCTACTCCGTGATATCACCCTTAATTCTTGAAAGCCAATAAGGAAGCTTCTGTGTGGCCATTTGGTTTACTAGAAACAACAGCCAAATCTCATTCAACCTTTATCCATTTTCCTTTGTATAGCTGTTGGATCTCCATTTTCCTACTCCTAGTATAGGAAACCTTACAGGCCAATAAGAGATCCTCTGTGTGGCTATTTGGTTTACTAGGAACAACAGCCAAATCTCATTCAAACTTATTTTGAGGACACATTGCATAGAGGTAGTCCTTGGTACACTAGGTTTTTCAAAATGACATGATCATAGTTGTAATTCTCTTGTTTTTTGTTGTTGTTTAGTCAAAGGAGAAGACATTGCTCATGACCCTTTATAGGTTTTCTGACACTGGTGAGAGGAAGGAAGGTATCTTTAAACCAGGGACCTGCTCTAAATACTTGTAACAGAAAGGAATCCAATAAAAGCACCAACGTGTCCGGTGGTAGTAGTGGTGTTAATCTAGGTGATGGATTAAGGAATGTTTAAATTATTTAATTACATTCCTTCAAATGAGGCATCCAACTACCAAAAGTAAACTACTTTAACAATAGGTAAAAATTTCAGAGTTCCCAAAACCATTTCAATGACCCCTGAGTGCAACAGCCATTGTTGTTTATATTTATTAAAGAACCAATGTAATATTCCTACAAATTTGGTAACACAAAAAGCTGTAAATCTTAAATACAAACTTTGAAACAGGCATTTTTAGAAAAAATTAAATAATAGGAGTGGCTGTGTGGTAAGTAGCTTGCTTACCAACCATATGGTTCTGGGTTCATTCCCACTGCGTGGCACCTTGGGCATGTGTCTTCTACTATAGCCTCGGGCTGACCAAAGCTTTGCGAGTGGATCTGGTAGACGGAAACTGAAAGAAGCCCGTTGTATATATGTATATATATATGTGTGTGTGTGTGTGTCTCTGTGTTTGTCCCCCCCCCCAACATCGCTTGACAACTGATGCTGGTGTGTTTACATCCCCATAACATAGCAGTTCGGCAAAAGAGACCGATAGAATAAGTACTAGGCTTACAAAGAATAAGTCCTGGGGTCGATTTGCTCAAATGACTGAAACAAGTGAAAACTTCACTACAGTTTTCACTTCCCCGTCACTGGAATAATGTTTGCCTCTCAAACCCTCTTTCATGGGGCCGAAGTGATGATAGTCTGAAGGTGCTAAATCTGGTGAATGCCTTGGCTTTGCCTGATAGCTGTATACAAGTATCAGTGTCATGCAAGCAGTGTCTTTTGTTTCCAATCTTCCGTGAAAACATGTCCGGTCACGGGAAGAGATATTACCTTGCTTAGAAACAAGGGTTGGTAACATGATGGGTACCTGGACATAGAATACCCACCTGAGCAAATTCCATCTGACCCATGCAAGCCTGGAAAACAACGATGATGATGATTGTAAGACACTGTTGAAACACTGCTTTTGTGTTAATTAATTTTTAAAATATGAGGAATTTAATAAAATAACTTAAGCATTATTAAGCTGATGGTTTGAAACAACATGAAACTGTGGTGAAATATTTTAATTCAGATGATTTTAAATAGAAAGTTCATATCATAGAACCAAGGATGGCTTCTGATTGGTTGGTATCTAAAGAATTAAGAGGCCCATAAGGATTGTGTTTCTTATATGGGTCTGTGTGGATTGAAAAAGGGATGGATGATTTGCCATAAAATTATAAAACATTTGAACCCTGTCCATTACTATGGCAAAGGACAACTTGTATAGATGCAGACTTTGGTAAAGAGGACAAGAGGCAGAGAATTTCGGTATTTAATTTGGTTGATGATGATGATGATGATGATGGTGGTGGTTGTAGGGAACCATTGCATTGGAAGGACATTGATTTGGCATTGAAATAAAGAATATCTGACTTGCTGTGTTGAATCAACGGACACATAAGAGGTGCAGTAATATCAAAGGGAGGCTAACTGGGAAGAAAGTTTTTGTATGCTTGGGAGGAATAAACACTGAAAATGTGCAGAGACCAACTTCCGCCACATTCCAGGGAGAAAAACTAGAAGTAGCTGATAGCTTCCGTTACCTAGGTGACTGAGTCAGTAGCGGAGGTGGGTGCTCTGAAAGTGTAGCTGCTAGAATAAGAAGAGCTTGGGCAAAGTTCAGAGAGCTCTTACCTCTGTTGGTGACAAAGGGCCTCTTACTCAGAGTGAAAGGTGGACTGTATGATGCTTGTGTATGAACAGCCATGCTATATGGCAGTGAAACATGGGCTGTGACTGCTGAGGACAGACGTAAGCTTGCAGGGAATGAAGCCAGTATGATCCTATGGATGTGTAATGTCAGTGTGCATACTTGACTGAGTGTAAGTACCTTGAGAGAAAAGTTGGACGTAAGAAGCATCAGATGTGGTGTGCAAGAGAGACGACTGCACTGGTATGGTCATGTGGCGAGAATGGATGAGGACAGCTGTGTGAAAAAGTGCCACAGCCTAGCGGTTGAGGGAACCTGTGGAAGAAGTAGACCCAGGAAGACCTGGGATGAGGTGGTAAAGCACAACCTTCGAACTTTAGGCCTTACCAAGGAAATGACTAGTGACCGAGACCTTTGGAAATATGCCGTGCGTGAGAAGACCTGGCAACCCAAATGAAACCATAATCTCATGGCCTATGCCAGGGGCGTAACCAGCCCACTTATGCATAACCTTTTCCTTCTTTGGTCACTAAAACTCTGCTTGCGAAGACCTGTTGAGGCAAGTGAAATCAAATCAATCAAAGCAAAATCAAATCAAAATCGATGACTGGCGTTCGTGCTGGCAGGGTGCAAAGAACATCATACGAGTGTGATCATTGACAGAGCGGCTAACTGGCTTCCATGTCTGTGGCATTTAAAGGGCACCATTCGGGCGTGATCGTTACCAGCGTCGCCTTACTGGCACTTGTGCCCGTGCTAGTAGAGTGCCAAGAGCACCATCCAAGTGTGATTGTTGCCAGTGGCACGTAAAAGGGCACCATTTGAGCGTGATCGTTACCAAAGTCACCTTACTGGCACCTGTGCTGGTGGCATGTGTAAAAGGATTCAAGCGAGGTCGTTGCCAGTACTGCCTGACTGGCACCCACTACACTCTCGGAGTGGTTGGCATTAGGAAGGGCATCCAGCTGTAGAAACTCTGCCAAATCAAGATTGGAGCCTGGTGCAACCATCTGGTTCGCCAGCCCTCAGTCAAAATCGTCCAACCCATGCTAGCATGGAAAGCGGATGTTAAATGATAATGATGAGAGTTACATAGAGTTGGAGAATTTAAATGTAGCTTCGTTTGTAAATAACACTGCAAATTCACATCAATATATTTCATGAACACTCTATATAAAAGAAGTGTCAGTCATTATTATTATTATCATCATTATTATTATTATTATTATTCGGATTGTTTAGATTAAGTTTGACATAAGACAACCTTGGTGCAACACGACAGTAATTTCCCACTTCTTTTGCAACCTTGGTCTGTTGGTGGTCTGATGAAGCTGTCATAAATTGTGTTATCTCATTGTTGGCATTAAGCCCAAGGTAGTGATCTGTTAATTCAATAAAAATAGAATTTACTGTGATGTTAATGAGATTTGTCGAAGCTTCAGTGGTCTTTGATTTTGCGAAGATTCTTGATTCTGTTGTCAAAGGAGTTTGTCTTATTTAGCCACTTTCCAAAGTATTTAGAAATATACTATGACAGCACAAATGATCTCTCTCTCTCTCTCTCTCTCACACACACACACTTTGATGTCTATCTTTGATGCTAGTATGGGTTGAATGGTTGGATAGGATCTGATGGGTTGGTCGATTGCAAAACAGACATTCTCCAATGTCTGTTTTGGATTGGTTTATATGACTGACTGCCTCTTCCTAATGCTGTTCACTTTACAGTGTGTACTGGAGTGAAAACAATCCATACCTGTAATTCTGAAGGGTCAGCCTTGTCACATTCTGTGTCATGCTGAATCTTCCTGGGAACTACATTAACCCTTTTGTTACCAACCCGGCTGAAACCACTTCTGGCTCTGATTACAAATGTCTTGCTTTCATATGTTTTGAATTACAATCTTCCACCAAACCTTTCATGTTCCTAACTGAATGATAACTAAGTTATTTTGCTAAATTCTTTGTTATATTTAAAGTAATTGAAAGAAATACAGAGCATCTCAACAGAAATGCAGTAATGAAAGGATTAAGGTTATGCATGTCTGTGGAGTCCTCAACCATTTACATGCTAATTTCCTGGGCAGGCTTGTTCTGTTGATCAAACCAACTGGAACACTTGTAATCCTTGTAACCAACTTCGTTGGTTACAAGGATTACATAGTTTTGCAAGCTGCTTGGCAACCCCACAAGTGCTGGTGACACAAAAAACAAAACAAAATAATATCCAGTACATGCTACAAAGTGGTTGGTGTCAGAAAGGCCATTCAACTGCATAGACTTTGTCGAAGTAGACAGGATGTAGTCCTTGGGCCTGTTAGATCTACCTAATTGTCCAACCTGTGCCAGCATGGAGCAGGGTGATTAAATGGTGACAACGATGGCACACAAGTGTATGCTATGTACATCATCGTTATCATCTTCATCAGTTAGCATCTGTTTTCCATGTCAGCATGTGGACGGATTGCTGGACAGGAGCTGGCAAGGCCAGAGGGCTCACCAGGTTACGTAGTCGGTTTTGGCTTGGTTTCTACAGCTGGCCCTTCCTAATGCCAACTACTTAACTGAAGGTACTGGGCAAATTTTACATGGCACCAGTGCCTTTTATGTGACACCAGCACCAATGCCTTTTACGTGGCACCAGCACCTTTTACGTGACACCAGCACCAGTGCCTTTTATGTGACACCAGCACCAGTGCCTTTTACGTGACACCAGCACCAGTGCCTTTTATGTGACACCAGCACCAGTGCCTTTTACGTGACTCCAGCACCAACACCTTTTACGTGACACCAGCACCAGTGCCTTTTACGTAACACCAGCACCAGTGCCTTTTATGTGGCACCAGTGCATTTTACATGGCACCAGCATCAGTGCTTTCTATGTGACACCAGCACCCACACAAATACTTTTTTATGTGACACCTTGGTTTTAGAACATAAAAGTGCATGTCCTGTCGACATGCATGCATGCACATACACAGGCCTATACGCACATGTAACCAAACACTTCACATTTTTAGACGTCAAAAGTCAAGTATCCCTGCAAGCAACTATCTCAGGCCAAATGCCATTTTAATCTACCCCCCTCTCTCTTTTTCTTTCCTCTCTCTCTCTCCCTCTGTCTTTCTTTCTTTCTCTTACCCTCCCAGGTTTCATTGAAATTGTGTCGAATCATGATGAATAGAAAAATTGGTTTGCGTGTGTGTGTATGTGTGTGTGAGGCAAGTGGTTTAATGCGAAGACTTTGGGTATTGTATTTTCATGAGAGAATAATATCTGTTTCATTTGTATCTGATGTGCTATCATGGACATTTTTATTTTTCATATATAAGTGACAAATACGTTTCATATTGTCAGCCAATGTCATCTCATCAACTGTAAACTATTATTGATAACAAAACAGTCAGAGAAAAGAATGGGGGTGGTGGTGGGAACGAGGAATCATTTTATTTATTTATTCATTGTATATCTCTTCTCTCTGTCTGTCGGTCTGTCTGTCTCTCTTTTTGGAGTTTTTTTTCCTCTCTCTCTCTGGCACTTGCTATTTGGTGATTGAAAACTGCAATATTATCTCTGAATAGGAATGTGATGTGAAGTGAGGATAGATGAGTAGGTAGTGGTGGCTGGATGGGAAGGCTTTAGTGGCAGTGACCATTATTTGCCGCCACTGCCAATACTATCGTCATCATCATGATTGCAGTCATTGCCATCCCTTCCACCACCACTCACACCATTGCCATCGTGAATACCATCATCATCAACACCACCACCATCACTCACACCACCACCATCATTCACCACCTCCATCATCACCACCCTTATCGGTCACCTCCGTCATCATCACCTTCATTATCATCACCACCACAGCCATCGCCACAACTACTACCACCACCACCACTGTCATAATCCTCATCATTGCTGGTAGAATTTACTGTTAAATAACATTTCTCATCTGGGTTTTCCAACCATCGCTCTATTACCAAATTTCTGTCTGACACCTAATTCTAAAAACCATTAATTTCCTCATAATCAGTAAATGATTGATTGATTTTAAATGAGAGGATTGTGGTTATTTTTCTTTCTTTCAATTTAAAGAAAATTCTTTTTTCTTAAATATTTTTTCTCTCATTAATCTTGGATGTCTGCTGAAAGTTGGTGACATCCCAACAGAAATCCATTCTCTGGATCTAACTTTGCTTTCCTTGGAGAACAGACACTAAATGCTTCAGCAAAAGCCCTCTAGGTCAGTGTCTTGTAAGTTAGAATTTTAATATGCTCCCACCCACTGCATTAAACATGTTAACACTAACTTAACTATTATTCTTCATGCAGATGGTGTCTTGTTTCTATGTAACCATTATACAATCTCATGTATTTACTTTGTTATGCTCCATTACTACAAAAGCTAGTTTTGTGAAGTGTATGCGTCTCTGGTGAGGTCATAATAAGCTTGAAATATGTCTAGAGGTATCATATATGTTTTGAAATAATTATTTCAGATTTTTGCCACAAGGACAGCTTGGTGGAGGTGGGAATGAGTTAATTACATTGACCCCGAAAAGATGAAAGGCAAAATCAACCTCGGCAGAATTTGAGCTCAGAACATAAAGACGAATGAAATGCCACAAAGCATAATGATTCTGTCAGTTTGTGGCTTTAATGAAATAATAAAAATTATTACTTAGCCTACACCAGTGTCACATAACCAGCCCATTTAAAAAGTACTCTTGAATCATCAGGTGACATTCCATGCTTGAGGAAACCTATTGAGTCAAGTAAAATCACAATCAAATGGAAATTGTAGTTGTGGCCGATGCCAGTGCCACCTGACTGGCTTCCGTACTGGTGGCACACAATAAGCACCAGTCATGCGTGGGTCATTGCCAGTGCCTCCTGACTGGCTCCCATGTTTGTGGCACACAATAAGCACCGGTCATGCGTGGGTCATTGCCAGTGCTTCCTGACTGGCTCCCATGTTTGTGGCACACAATAAGCACCAGTCATGCGTGGGTCATTGCCAGTGCTTCCTGACTGGCTCCCATATTTGTGGCACACAATAAGCACCAGTCATGCGTGGGTCATTGCCAGTGCCTCCTGACTGGCTCCCATGTTTGTGGCACACAATAAGCACCATTCATGTGTGGGTCATTGCCAGTGCCTCCTGACTGGCACCCATGCTGGTGGCACACAAAAAGCACCATCCGAATGTGTTTGATGCCATCCCCCCACCTCGACTGGCTCCTGTGCCGGTAGCATGTAAAAAGCACCATCTGAACATGTCCGATGCTAGTACCCGCTGACTGGCTCATGCCAGGGGCATGTGAAAAGCAACCACTACACTCTTGGAGTGGTTGGCATTACGAAGGGCATCCAGCTGTAGAAACACTGCCAGATCAGATTGGATCCCGGTGCAGCTTCCTGGTCCCCTGTCAAACCATCTGATGATGATGATGATGATGATTACATTTGTTGCAGTCTAACCCATGCTAGCATAGAAAAATGAACGACTCTTTAATGTTTCTCATATAAGATATCTTAGCACTAACTTAACTATTGTTTTACTGGTGTAGGTTTTTATTATCTTTCTGGGTTAGACATTTTATTTTAATCTTCTCAATAAATTTCTCAGGAGAATTTGTTATCAAAATTTTCAAGAAACTTATCTTCTGTGAACTAATATCTTATGCAAGCCTAGTGGTTCATCTCTCATTTGTTTTCTGCTATGAAATTTTCTTTTTCTTTTTTCCTACCAATATTTGATAAACATGATGACCATATCTTCTTCACAAAGTGAAGATTGCATAATAAGTAGTTTGTTTTGGTTCCTTTTAGTTTTACTTCTCAGAATCAGAAAATAGTTCTGGCTTCAAATGCTACTAAAATTATACAAACATACCTTATGCAGAATTTACCAATCTCTCCCTCCCTCCCTCTCCATTTCTCTTTCTCTCTCTTTCTCTCCATCTCTCTCTCTCTCACACACACACACAAGGAGTGAACAGCATTTAGATTACAGCCATCTTCATCATTGTCTTCATTATTTAATGTCCGTATTCTGCTCTGGCATGAAATGGACAGAATCTAACATGTCATATCCATGTTGCACTCTTAATTTCTCAGGTATACTGATGGGGACATCAGATATACTGTTGGTTGAATTTCAGGAAGCCTGGAAGCCCTGAAGGATTCAGTGTCCCGACACCCATCCACTAGTAGTTTATTCTATGCTTCAACAATTCTTAGCTTTAGAAAATGTTCCTGAAAGTCATGGGTGCTGTGTTGTTTATTAATTTTGTCAGCATGTCCACAGGTGATAAACAGTTGTTGAAACACACTGCCTTTGTTTTAATTTATTTTAAAAATACCTGATGGATTTAGTAAAATAATTGCCATTATTGAGCAGGTGTTTAGAACACAAATCAAAATTAAATTTTGATGAAAGATTTAAATTTAGATCTTTAAGACAGAAAGTTTGTATCATAAATCTAGAAGTGGTCTTAGGCAAGTTGGTATGGAATGGTTTAAAGAGATTGATCAGCTGTGAACTCGTTTTTTTGGGGGATTTAATTCTGAGATATAATTGACCGACTGATGAAAGCTTTGGTCTACAGTGCTGAGTATTGTTCATTCAAACTTATTGTGCTTTCTAAGATGGTATTTGGATCTTTTCGCTTTGACCGTCAGATTTTTAAAATAATTTCTTTGTAACTTTTAAACTTTGTATACTGGTAGTGTGTTACATAAAACATCTTTTTCTCTTGGCTTTCTTGAGAAAATTCTGTAGTTTGTAAGCTATTTGTTGTTTAATTTCTTGCATTTCGGCAATTTCAACCAATCAATGACGTCTATTGAGGTGAATACAATATCTGCCATATTTTGCCGAAATGCAAAAAATTAAACAACAAATAAGCTTACAAACTACAGAATTTTCTCAAGAAAGCCAAGAGAAAAGATGCTTTATGTAACACACTACCAGTATACGAAGTTTAAAAGTGTTTAGTTATAAAGAAATTATTTTAAAAATCTGCCGGTCAAAGTGAAAAGATCCTGGTATTTTGTATTGTCTCAATTTGGCTGGGGAAATAAAAGCAGATGCTATTTCTTCTATCTTTTGCTTGTTTCAGTCATTAGACTGCAGCCATGCTGGGGCACCATCTTGTAGAATTATTTTTTAGTTGAATGAACAGTAAAAAGGACTGGTGATGGTTCCATGTCGAAAGCATCCAATACACTCTGTGGAGTGGTTGGCATTAGGAAGGGCATCCAGCTGTAGAAACCATGCCAGAACAGACAGTGGAAACCTGGTATGGCTCCTGTCCTCACCAGATCCTGTCAATCTGTCCAAACCATGCCAGCATGGAAAATGGATGTTAAATGATGATGATGATGATGAATTGACCTGAGTGTTTATTTTCTCTTTTAAGCCTGGTACTTATTCTGTCAGTCTCTATTTGCTGAACCACTAAGTTACAGGGACATGGACACACCAGCACCAGTTGTCAAGTAGTAGTAGTAGTGGGGGACCGACAGACACACACACACACACATACACTCGCACACATGCATCCACCCACACACACAACAGGCTATCTACCAAATCCACTCACATGGCTTTGGTCAGCTTGAGAGTATAGTAGAAGACTTGCCCAAGGTGCCACTTAGCAGACTGAACCCAGAACCATGTAACTTAGCAGTTCAGCAAAAGAGACTGATAGTATAAGTACTAGGCTTACAAAGAATTAGTCCTGGGGTTGGTTTGTTCGACTAAAGGCGGTGCTCCAGCATGGCTGCAGTCAAATAACTGAAACAAACAAAAGAATAAAAGAATGAGTGTTTTAATTTAGACCACTTTAAAACAGTTTGTATCACAGCAGCGAGAGTGGTCAGTCTTGGGTGGCCTGGCAGCGAAAAAGATAAACTTGTCTGCTATTTAATTTATTAATCTCAACTAAAATTTGGATTTAACAAAGTCAGTTCCAACAATAATATTTTTGGAAATAGGACACCCAGACTTTTTTTCCTTCAAAAATTCAGTAATAATTAACTAATCTTTTTACAATAGTTTTAAATTTCATTAAATTGGTTTTGATATTGATTTTGTTTTTTCTTCTTTTTTGCATTATTAATTATGAATTATTTTCCATTTTTGCAGCCGAAAGTTGTCTTCAACCAAGTCCGATGGCTCAACTTACAAGAATACCAAAGCAAAATGTTAATGGCCGACTATGGCATTAACGTACAAAAGAACTGTGTTGCTGACACTGCTAAGAATTCTAGTTCTTTAGCCAAGAGTCTCAGTGAGTTTTATCTTTATCTTTTACCTGTTGTGTGTGATAGAACCTTTTTTTTTAATTTTTGGCTCTATAGTGGGGTGAAGGCATGTGGCGTAGTGGTTAGGGTGTTACACTCAAGATTGCAAGATAGAGGTTTCAATTCCTAGACTAAGCAGTGCATTGTGTTCTTGAGTAAAACCCTTCATTTGATGTTGCTCTTGTTCACTCAACTGCCAGTGAGTAACCCTGTGATGGACTGGAGTTTTGTAAATAACCAAATCCAGGCCTGTGAGTCCTAGGATTCAGGGCTTAATTTACTTTAGGGGACTAAATTTATTTTTTGTTTTTACTAAGGTTGAAGTAATGATGCTGGTTATTTGAAATTTTGTCATAAACATTTTTGCCATAGGAAAATTCGTCTTAACAAATTTTTAAATGACCTCATCATGTTTTTTTTAACCCTTTAGCATTCAGCTTTCTCTGTCAAATGTAAAGCTTATTTATTACCTCTGCCTAAGCAAAGACGGAGGTATTGTTTTCGGTCATGTTTGTTTGTCCGTGGACAAAATATCTCAAGAACCACTAGATGGATTCGGATGAAACTTTCAGGGATGTCTAGCCTTGTGACTGGCACAAACTAATTAGATTTTGGGATTATTCCAGCACTGGACAAAGATTCTGGATTATTTTTCTGGTTTTTTAACTTAATTTTTGCGAGCAGTCAGGTTCATTTTTAGTATTCTCGTTTGTGAGAGCAGTTGAGTTTATTTCAGATATTCTCATTTAAAAATCATCTCTAGTTAATTGTTGAGAGGTCATTGGTGTTGCCTTGGCGGAGGTTTGTGCTCTCTGAGTGCTCTTGTTCATATTATTTTCAATTAATCATGCATTATCTTGTAGCTTCAAGAAATTTGATGAGGTGATTGTTTATATCTGGAATATCATTGGAAGGAATGTTTCTTAATACATTATTATTATTAATATAAGGAAATTAATATCAAAACTCCACAGAAAGATATTTTCATACGGGTATATCTTTCTGAGGAGTTTTGATATTAATTTCCTTATATTAATAATAATAATAATAATATATTATTAAAAAATATATATGTATATATCGCTCATATTAAATATATTAATACTTTAATAGTATTAATACTTTGATACAATTGAGCACTCAATATAAATTCAGTATTCGAGCGAGGTCGTCACCAGTGCCGTTGGACTGGCTCCTGTGCAGGTGGCACATAAAATGCACCATTCTGGTGTGGCCGTTGCAGTACCACCAAACTGGCCCTCATGCCAGTAGCACGTAAAAGCACCCACTACACTCTCAGAGTGGTTGGCGTTAGGAAGGGCATCAGGTTGTAGAAACTCTGCCAGATCAGATTGGAGTCTGGTTTGCCAGACCTCAGTCAAATCGTCCAACCCATGCTAGCATGGAAAGCGGATGTTAAATGATGATGATGATGATGAATATTCTCATTGAATATATTTAACTAAAGATTGGAAGGTATGTGTGAGAAGCCGGATCTGACCAGTTTGAACATAAAACAAGTAGAATATTTGGACTAGATTTGGCCAGTTTAAATACTAAAGGTTAATGTTTGATGTTGAATAAAGACTTACCAATTTAATACTTTTTATAAAACCTTTTTATCAGTCTTTCTATTTTATTTCAAAAATGCTGATATAATAAATCTAATCATTGTCCATAAAGTGAATTTATCTTATCGGGAATTTTCTTATATTATGGCGAAATTTCTTATGGTGAATTTTCTGTACATGAATGGTGCTGTATCTTGCTGCCTGTTTGTGAAACCATCTTCTTTATTCTTGCACTAAAGACGAAATAAATGAAGAATGTATGTTTTCTGCTTTCTTTATAGATTGTAAAGAATATGTTGTGAAAGCTCAGATATTGGCTGGTGGCCGTGGTAAAGGTGTCTTTCAACCAAATGGCTTTAAAGGAGGTGTCCATTTAACAAAAGAGTAAGTATTATGTGTCACTTTTCAAAGTTCCTGCTCTAATTCTTTCTCTCTCTCCATTTCTGACAAACAAATTGTCTGTCTGTTGATCAATTTGATTATCTCAAGTGCCTTGTGGTTGTGAAAATATTGGTTGGTCAATGTTCTGTTTGTATGTTGATAAAATTTGATTGCCATACCAGACTGCTTCCATGGACAACTAATTGCAGCAAAAGATTTCAGAGTAGTTTTTCTCTCTCTCTCTCCTCACCCCTCTCTCTCATTCACTCCCTCCCAATCTGTTTTTAGAGTCAATGATTTGGAATGGTCTGTTCTCTTCTAAAACAAATTATTAAGCAAGAAAGCCTTCTTCTTCTTCTTCTTCTTCTTCTTCTTCCTCCTCCTCCTCCTCCTCCTCCTCCTCCATGGATTCACATGAAGTTTTAGGAGAATGTTAAAAACTTAAGACAGTTCTATTTGTCGAAACTGCCTTTCTTCATTGTTTTTGTTGAAGTTAAAATTAATTAGTAATTGAGGAAAGTTTGGAAGTTAGTAATCATTGATAATCGACTGAAATGAATATTAATTAATGAACAAAGGAAATCCAGTATTTATTGGTAGCTGCAGTATTTATTGGTAGCTGCATACTAATCATTGGTAAATAAAGTCATCATCACCATTTTCCAATGTCCATCTTCCCTGCTGGCATGCAGTGGTGGACTGGCCAGGTTGCCAGCTTGCCTGATGGCAAGTGGGCCCCTGCGCCATTAGAATCCATATATGGGGGCCCATGTTAGTATCAAACCCATCCCCTCAAGTTTGAAAATTTTTTATTCACTCCTGGAAGAATGCATTAATTATTTCAGCCTGGCTGTGTTTGAAGACAGTTGAAAAGGATGATTTTAACAAAAAAAAAAAAAAAAAAAAAACAAAAAACGATAGCATTGTAGTTGTGGGTGAACCCCCTTGTAGTTGCAGGTGGGCCCCTTAGTCTCCTGGCAACCAATACTTTTTGACCCAGTCTGCCACTGGTTACGTGTCTTGCCTTTGACCATATCATCTGTTAAATAATTATTTATTTTAAATTAATGTCCAAATATATCCCTTTCATTGCAGTTTAAACAAAGTTGAGGAATTGGTTGGGAAAATGTTAGGTAATAACTTGATCACCAAACAAACATCAACATCAGGTGTAAAAGTTACTAAGGTGAGTAGATGATTATTTTCACCTGTGATGCTAATTAATAATAATGTTGTTGACTCTGGTTGTCAATGTTTTTATTAGGTAAGCAATATTGCCACCTGGTTAAAGTAGTGGGATGGTTACTTCACTGCCATTATTCCATTACTACATTGCTGCCCTAGATGGAGCAATTTTTGTTGTGAAAATACAATGACAGTTAATTATGGATTAAATTTATTTTCCAATACCTCAGATCAGTTAATTCTTGTGACAAGGTATCGGAACATTCAATTGTCCTTAGTTGTGCTAACTTTTGAAACCAGTCACCAGATCATCTAGTTGTCTTAGTTTAGATAATTCCTGAGAGTAGCTATCAGATCATCTGGTTACCCTCAGTTCACCTAACTCTTAAAGACTATGTACCAGATAATCTGATTGCCTCAGGTTACCCAATACTTGACAGCAGCTACCATATCATCCAGTAAGTATTGCAAACTTGACTTTATCTTGTCATCTTATTCTGTATGAGATTTATCTTTATGTAATGGTGCAGGCATGGCTGTGTGGTAAGAAGCTTGCTTCTCAACTACCTGGTTCTAGGTTCAATCCCACTGCCTCGGGCCAACCAAAGCCTTGTGAGTGGATTTGGCAGGCAGAAACTGGAAGAAAAAGAATTACAATGAGAAATGTTATAGTTCTATATTTAAGAGACGAATAATTATGTACATTATTTACATTTGATGGTTAAGAGCGCAGGCTACTAACCCCAAGATTCTAAGTTCGATTCCAGGCAGTGACCTGAATAATAATAATAATAATGATAATAATAATATCGAAAAATACCTTAGGAATGAGAACCCAGGTTCGAAATTTCCCCAAGACACCTGAAGAAGGCTGGAGGGTATATCAGCCGAAACATTGTGTTAACAACAAACTAGATGAGGACAAATATCTGTCAAATGTAAATAATGTAAATAATGGCATATGTATCTTACTTTTCTCAGGACAGTAAGATGTGATTTGAGATATCTTGGCTGCTATTTCTAACAGATTCAGTGATCATGTAGTAGCTTCCCTACTGTAAGCATACTGCAAAACATGTAAGGGATGTATATTAAAGGGGTTTGCTCATTATTAGCATTTATAAGTTAATAGGCAGCTTGTGGTTAAAGCAAGTATGTGAAGTCTTTAACAGTAAGTCTTTAATGTGGTTTGAGGAAGATTTAGCTATTATTTCTTCAATTTTCAGGACCCTTCATTGATTCACCACCATAAGAGTTGTATCGTTGCCAGATTGAATGAAAAACAGTAGAGTGGGGTGCTAGAATACACAGGACTAAGAGCTTTTAATGTGATGGAATCATCAAAGACTTGTAGCTTTAGGATTAGTGTCTTGGCATTAGAGAGAATGTTGAAATGGAATTAAAGAATTATAGATTGGATTGAATTCTAATTGACTGAACAACTTAATTGGATATAAGCTTTAATTAAATCAATCAACCAATGCATATTTATTACATGCAAGTGTGATTAATTGGGTCAGTTGCCTGACTTTTTATAATGAGAGGTCAAATTAACGAGTAATTATCTTCTATTGATTTCAGATGGTGGGGTAGGGGTAGGGGTTTGGTCTGGATTTGCTAAAAGCTTTTCTGAAATAGTTATCACTGGGAATTGAACCCATGTGGTCACTGTGCTTCCTTGGAAACTCATTACTGTCCACTCAGTGTTGCTTAACCAGCTAGAAAGAGCGGTAAAATTTCCCTCAAATTGCATCTTACTGTCTTGAATTGGAGAAGGGCATATTGGAGGATATGATGTTTTATGTCCAGATAAACGATGGGGTGGTCACTTTGACTGGTCCAGACAGCAGTCACATGATTCGCTATTGGCTCAGTTTAACCATATGTAAATACAAGAATCTGATTGGTCCAGATAAAAATCATAATTCTCATGATGCTGGTGTGTTTACGTACCCATAACTTAACGGTTTGGCAAAAGAAGCCAATAGAATAAGTATGATAACAAGAGCACTCACAGAGCTCAAACCCCCAACAAGACAACACCAATGACGTTTCAACAATTGGTCAGAGATGGTTTTTAAAATGAGAATATCTGAAATATACTCAGCTGCTCTCACAAACAAGAATACTAAAAATGAAACCAACCGCTCTCAAAAACGATTTTGATTATAAGTCTGCTCAGATTTAGCTAACCTGGGGATAATCATCATCATATAACATCTGACTCCTATGCTGCTATGGGTTGGCTGGTTTGACAAGATCTGAGAAGCCAACCCATGACATAATGCTCCAGTGTCCTAATTCGGCAAGGTTTCTATGGCTGGATGACCTTCCTAGCATCAACTACTTTACATTGTGTACTCAGTGATCTTTTTAATCCTGACAGCTGCACTTGTGAATGTTGGCTCATAAATTGCAAGGCTAAGGGCCTATAACTGAGGAAGAATAGAAGAGAGAGTATACAATGATCCTAGGCAGGATGATTAGGGAGAGTAAGCTGGATGATGTGAATAGAATATATCATTCGTGGAAGCATCATCCAACCAAAGTACAAATATATGGGAAGTTACCACCTGTATCATCTCTTGTGAAAGGTAGAAGAGTCCAGTTTGCTGGACATTTTTGTAGAGCTGAAAACGAGGTAATTTCTACTTTTCTCCTCTGGAAGCCATCTGCTCGCGATACCAGAGGGCGCACACTCTCCTACCCTGATGTAATCTCCAGGGATACAGGCATCCAGCAACAGGACCTCCATAATGCTATGATGGACTGTGAAGTCTGGCATAACATAGTAAATTCCATTGTCTCGACCACGGTCGAACAATGATGATGATGTGATAGGATTGTAGTGGAGAGAGTAGCAGAGTCATAGAGTAGTCACTAATTGAAAGCTAAACAACAACATAGGCACCTGTCTCACGTTGAGACCGATTAACTTGTTTAAGGAGAGTTTTTAAAATTATTTCCTGGTTTGTTCACTTTGCATAACATCTGTTTTTCCATGGTAGCATGGGTTAGATGGAAAATAATTACTACAGGATTTATACAGCCTGATGCTTTTCCAATTGTGCCAACCTCAACTTGCTTTTCAAATAAGGGATAATTTTTTTTTTATTGTAGGGGAATTTAAAAGCACAGAGCTGATGGATGTTTTTTTGATGAGAAATCTCATTGCAGGTCAGCCACAAAGAGTGATGTCATTATTTGTAGCCAAAGCCTAGTGTAGTTTGTAAGCAAATTACCCATGTGTGTATGTATTTTTGTTCCTTCTCCAACTGGGTCATCCTTGTATCTCTTCTACAAGGCACTTATCTCTATACCTTTATCATTCTTTTAACCTCTCAACAACTGGCACAAAGCCACCTTCCTCAATACTTTGTCCCCCATTCAAGGGGACTTTATCTTGCAAGTTACTCAGTGACCCCACCGGTACTGGAGTCACAAAGAAAGCACCCAGTACACTCTGTAAAGTGGTTGGTGTTAGGAAGGGCATCCAGCCATAGAAACAGTGTTAAAACAGACAATTGGGCTTGGCACAGTCCTCTGGTTTGCCAGCTCTTGTCAAACTGTCCAATCCATGTCAGCATGGAAAACACATTAAATGATGATGATGATGGTGTAATAAAGAAGAAAGTTAGATTTGGAGGATCAAATGGAACTTATTGCAAATGCTCCAGCTGAGGAACTGGTTATCGGTGCATACATTAATCAAATCAATATTTAATTTAGCATGACTATTCTTCTGGAAATCCAGGAGACACAAACAGTAATATTTCCACTGTGGTATCTCTATATATATAAAAACAGGAGATGTGAGAGGCAAAAGGTTTACTATTTCTGTATAGAGTTATGAAACAGCTGTAACCATACAGAAATGTTAAATTTCCTTCTGCCTCTTATATCACTCAGCTCTTATATATACACACACACACTTATAATGGGTTTCTTTCCGTTTTTTTCTTCTACTTAGCAGTTTGACAAAAGAGACCAATAGAATAAGTACCGGGCTTTTTTTTTAAAATGTACTGCCATTGATTCAGTTGATTAAAAATTGTTGAAGGCTGTGCCCCAGCATGGCCACATTGTAATGAGTGAAACAAGTAAAAGGTAAAAGATACAATGGTGCCTCCTTTTTCTTGTTGCAGGTGATGATTGCTGAAGCTTTGGATATTTCTCGTGAGGCCTACCTAGCAATCCTGATGGACAGAAAATACGGAGGACCTGTGATAGTCGGTAGCCCCTGTGGTGGCATGGACATTGAAGAGGTTGCTGCCAAATCACCCGAAGCCATTTTTACGGTAATTTAATTTTTTTTTTGTTTTCATTGGTTTCTTTTGTATTTTGTTGTGTCGAACTCATACATCTTCAGCTTGTCTCCACCACTACAACCACCATCATCACCATTGTTTTGGTATCCACTTTTCCATAATTTCACAGATAGAATTTATTGAGGCAAATTTCTGCAGCTGGATGCCCTTCTTGTTGCCAACCCTCAGCTATTTCCAAGGAAGGTAACATTTCTCCATGGCTGGACATGTTTCTCATAGAAGACTAGAAATCAATGAAACCACCTGTATGACATTGACACTCATTTACAACTATCATATGATGTCATGTGGAGATATATACAGACATTTATTACACACACACATGCATATATATATATCTTTTATTCTTTTACTTGTTTCAGTCATTTGACTAGCCATGCAGGAGCACCATCTTTAGTCAAACAAATCAACCCCAGGACTTATTCTTTGTAAGCCTTATACTTATTCTATTGGTGTTTTGTGCTGAACCGCTAAGTTATGAGTACGTAAACACACCATCATTGGTTGTCAAGCGATGATGGAGGGACAAACACACACACACATATATATATGCATGTTCTTTCAGGCTTCTTTCAGTTTCTGTTCTACCGCGTGGAACCTTGGGCAAGCATCTTCGACTATAGCCTCGGGCCAACCAAAGCCTTGTGAGTGGATTTAGTAGGCGGAAACTGAAAGAAGCCCATCGTATTTGTGTGTATGTTCGTGTGTCCGTGTTTGTCTCCTCATCATCGCATGACAACCAATGTTGGTGTATTTACATTCCTCTGTAACTTGGCAGTTTGGCAAAAGAGACCGATAGAATAAGTACTAGGCTTACAAAGAATAAGTCTTAGTGTCGATTTGTTCGACTAAAGGTGATGCTCCAGTATGGCCGTTGTCAAATGACTGAAACAAGTAAAAGAAAAAACAGCATAAACCATTATTCTATGCTAATTTAGTTCATTTTGTCAAGCTCCCTTATCAGTTTGTAAGATAGAAATTTAAATGTAATAAAATGTTTTAAAAGCAAATTAAAGTGCCTACGTGATAACTGGAAACCTACTTTTTTGGGGCCACCCTGTATGTAACTCCTACTAAATGTGTTCAGTGCCTCTTTCTTTCTTTTGTCTGCTCAATTTCATTCGCAAAGCTAAAGTTGATCCAAGGCAATCGTAAAAGACACTTACCCCAAGAATTCCACACTGTTGGATTGAGACTGGAACCTGGTCATATCATTAAGAACACTGGACAAAATACATTCTTTTCTACTATAGGCAGAAGGCCTGAAATTTTTGGGGGAGAAGCCAGTTGATTAGATCGACCCCAGTACATAACTGGTACTTAATTTATCAACCCTGAAAGAATGAAAGGCAAAGTTGACCTCAGCGGAATTTGAACTCAGAACGTAACGACAGACGAAATACCGCTAAGCATTTTGCCCGGTGTGCTAGCGTTTCTGCCAGCTCACCGTTTTGACAAAATACATTGCAATATTTGTCCTGGCTGTTGACATGCTAAGTTCAAATATCACTGAGGCCAAGCTCATCTTTCATCCTCCTGGGGTCACAGAGTGGGGTCAATATAATAGGCTATGTCCCTAGGCCATATTTGAAGTCCTGTGTCTTGTGTAATGTCTGTAAATTATATTTCGTATCAATAAGTAAGGGATGTCTGTTTTGTCATATTTTTCAGGAACCAATCGATATCTTTACTGGGATTTCTAAGGAACAGGCTCTCAAGATGGCTTCCAACCTTGGCTTCAAAAGTAATTTGCATGAAGAAGTGAGCAATTATACTGATACTCTTTATAACATCATCACCATCGCCATCACCTTTGTAATCATCATCATCACTGTAACCATCCTCACCATCCTCATCATCATCATCATCACTATCATCATCACCACCACCATCATCATCATCATCACCACCACCATCATCATCATCATCATCACCACCACCATCATCATCATCATCACTATCATCATCACCATCACCATCACCATCACCATAGCCATCATCATCACTAACCATCCTTCATTATCATCATCATCACCAACCATCCACATCATCACCATCGTCATCATCACCACCACTATCATCAACATCATCACCACCACCATCATCATCATCATCATCATCACCACCACCATTGCCATCCCCAAAATGTTATGTTTTGGTCATTTAGCTAAGAATGTTCCTCATTGCAGGCTGCCAATCAAATCTGCTGTTTGTACAACCTGTTTCAAAATGTCGATGCAACCCAAGTAGAGGTGAACCCTTTTGGGGAAACTCATGACGGCAAAGGTAAGTCAAGATGGCTGGCCTGGGCAGGGCTGGGCAATTTAAAGTCTAAATAACCTGTGGTTGCCTTGTTATTTATTGTTGATTGTTTGCCCTAAATCAGCTTTGAAAGGTAAGAATATAGTAGATAAAACATTGTTCTTGAACCCTATGGACTAATAAGGGTCAGTTTCCCAGTTTCTGTGGCGTATATTATATGTTTAGCCCCTGGACGGGATGCTGCTCGATTGCAGGATGACTCATTTTTGCCAGCTGAGTGGACTCCAGAACACAATGCGTCACCTAATCTAGGAATTGCAACCACAATCTTGTGATTACACCCCCCCCCCCACTGAATAGGATGCTAGTCCATCGCAGAGTTAATTTCCCAGTTTTACGACTGAGTGGACTGGAACAATGTAAATATGTTGTCCAGTCTAGGAATTGAAACCATAGTCTTATAATTACAACACTCCCCCTGAATAGGATGCTAGTCTATTGCAGGGTTAATTTCCCAGTTTTTGCTAGGACCTACTTACGACTGAGTGAACTGGAACAATGTAAAATGAAGTGTTTTGCTCAAGAACACAATGCATTGCCCTATCCAGGAATCAAAACCACAACCTTACATTCATGAGTCCAAAATCCTAGCACCAAGCCATGTTGCCTCCACAAGAACAGACATATAATCAAAGACTTTCTAAATTGTCTTTTTAGTATATTAACACGTTGGCCCCTGAGCCTCATTTTACGTTTTATATCAGGGTCCCAACACAATATCTTAATTGATTTTGACATGAACGGCATAATATTTTTACATTATACCATATGTGAGGCAAGGATCACATAGGTAGTGTTAGATACCCACATTCCACCAGAGGGTCGTGAGTACCCTAGTTCATATCACATTCTATATGCTACACAACCTACCTGAGGTCAATTAAAAATTTGGGTATTTTCTATTAGAAGATCTTGAAATCTTTTCAAAAACAATTATTTTGGTTTCCATGGCAAGTAAAATATTTTTCATTCCCTCCTGTTTCTATTGGAAAATCTACCATTTTTTTTTTTCAAAAAAAGCTATTTTTGTTTCAATGGTAAATAAAGTTTTTTCAATACTCAATCTTTTATTTTACCTCATTATATGGTGAAATCAGAAGAAAAATGAAAAAAAAATATGAAAAAATCTATAACAAATTGTTCTCTTCATGTCGCAAAAGCACAAGTGAAAGCAATTGGAGCATTCCAGCTCTCAGAAAGCCCAAAGGAAAGAAATTAATAAACAACCCACTGGTGGGTCATGCAGGACTCACTAACATACCACCACGACCCACCAGCAAGGACGTGTGGCAGCCAACATGTTAAGTGTCAGTGGCACGTAAAAAGCACCATCCGAATCGTGGCTGAAGCCAGTGCCGCCTCGACTGGCTTCCGTGCAGGTAGCATGTAAAATGCACCAATCCGACCATGGCCGATGCCAGCCTCGCCTGGCACCAGTGCAGGTGGCACGTAAAAAGCACCCACTACACTCACGGAGTGGTTGGCGTTAGGAAGGGCATCCAGCTGTAGAAACTTTGCCAGATAAGACCGGAGCCTGGTGCAGCCTTCTGGCTTCCCAGATCCCTGGTCGAACCGTCCAACCCATGCTAGCATGGAGAACGGACGTTAAACGATGATGATGATGATGATGATTATCCATTCTATCTCTCACTTCTTCTTTCAAGAGCAGAGAAGATGAGTTAAGGAAAATTAGGTTGTTATTTTTAGCAGATCAACTGATTATACAGTGGCCCTTTGTTGGCTTTGGTGGCCTTCTGGTAAATATATTTTTTAGCAGACATATAGTAGTGATGTGTGGAAGGGGAAAATTGACTGGAGGAGGAGACTGAAAATAGTCGCCATTCATTGAAATGGTATGATTTAAAAAAAATTACTATTTTTAAATCTCACAACGAGAGATATTCAGCAACATTACTTTGGAGTAAAGATCATTTACCAACATAACATGGCAGCCTTGGTTTAGGATGAATTTCTCACGTTGTGAGATTAAAAAATAGTAATTTTCTAATTTATAGATCAGTGACTAGTTGTCACTTTGAAAACTATATATTTCTAATGAGAATTTGGCAGTGCTACCTCTAGCTGAACTATTATTCTGTGCTGATGAAAGGAAATAACCTGGAAATTGTGATACACAGATATTGTTTTGAGCTGAGTTGGGGTGCTAGATTCCCTTGTTTGAAAATATAAGGACACAGATCGTGTCGTATAGCCAGCCGGAGACAATGTCTCCTGGGGCTAAATTACAGCAACATTCATCCTAAACCAGGACTGCCATGTTATGTTAGCAAAAATCTTTACTCCAATCGTATGATTTGTTTGCTATCTTCCATAAAAGCATGTCTGACCATTGAGCTACACATAGTTCAAAGGACTGGGGGATTGGTGACAGGAAGAGCATCTGGCTGTAGAAAAGTGTGCCTTGACAAGTTTTGCCTGATCCATGCAAGCATGGAAAAGTGGATGTTAAAATGATGAGGAGGAGGATTGCTCACGGTGTTGCAAAGTGAACTTCTTAATTACACAGCTATGCCTAATTAAATTTTAATTTTTTGTTTCAAATTTTGAATGAATGTTTTAAAAAAAAAGAAATTTTATTTTTCGTCTTGTTGCAGTTGTTTGTTTTGATGCTAAGATCAGTTTCGATGATAATGCTGTATTCCGCCAGAAGTCCATATTTGCTATGGAAGACACAACTGAACAAGATCCGAGAGAGGTCGAAGCTGCTAAATTTAACTTAAACTATATCGGCATGGATGGCAACATTGCCTGTCTTGGTAAGAGATAGTTTCCTCTGTTCCTGTCGTCTTCCTTAATTTATCCTTTGATCCTTTTGATACAAACCTGCTCAAAACCATCCCTAGTTCATCATCATCATTTAGAGTTTTAAATCCTGGTTTTGTCCCCATTAACGGGGGTGGCTGGATCTACCTCAATGCCATAGCAACTGAGGTAGGCAAGTGCAGCCCACCCAAACCTTTGGGCTGGTTGGTGCCCGTTCTCCTTTGCTATCTCAAGGCTGTTTTGTAGTTGGATTTTCTACGAGGGGCATGCCCTTGCTTACCCCCAACCTCAGTTTCTAGACATGAGTGGTCCCAAGACCAAGGCCTCTACCATGATTTTTAAGAAATGTGGTGGAAAACTAGCTCAGGAAGGCAGGGATGCTACTCCCTGAAACCCCTTTCGGAGCCCTACCCCTATCATTTTTAAATAATACAAACTTCCTCTTTCATCATCATCATCATCATCATCGTTTAACGTCCGCTTTCCATGCTGGCATGGGTTGGACGATTTGACTGAGGGCTGGCGAACCAGATGGCTGCACCAGACTCCAAACTGATCTGGCAGAGTTTCTACAGCTGGATGCCCTTCCTAATGCCAACTACTCCGAGAGTGTAGTGGGTGCTTTTATGTGCCACCGACACGAGGACCAGTCAGGCGGTACTGGCAACGGCCACACTCAAATGGTGTTTTTGTTGTTAAAAAATACTATGATGGTTATATTTCCACAACACACAAAATATTTAAACTTTTTTTTTATATACATTGAATGGGTATGAGGGTCCATTAGAATAAAACAGGAAAGAAAGGGAGTCCAGAGGCAAAAAAAAAAAAAAATGCTTATTTATTTTCCAAGCACCAACTTAATAATGACATAGTTATTTTACTAAATTCTTCTTTATTTTCAAAATTAATTAAAACAAAGGTAGTATTTTAGCAGGAATATGGTAACAAAATGGTTAAGCTTAATGGTATTGCCACCTCCCTCCTTAACTGTAGTGTTTGCCCATCCATTCCTACAACCCACCCAACAGCATGTCATCACTATTTTGTCTCCTTGTTTACTGAATCATCATTTCTATTCTGCTGTCCCTACATTACAAGACAGCCCCTTCTTCATCCACTCACTCCTGGAACCCCTACTCCATTCATTCCAAACCACTTTATATCTTGAAGTGCTTGTCACTGGATTTGGTAGATGGAAACTGAAAGAAGCCAATTTATATATATATATATAGATGTATGTATGTATTTGTGTCTGTCTGTGTGTCTGTGCTTGTCTCCCACCATCACCTGATGACTAGTGTTGGTGTGTTTACATCCTTGTAACTTAATGGTTTGGCAAAAGAGACTGACAGAATAAGTTGCCAAACTTAGAAAAAAAAAGTAAAGGAGTAGCTGTGTGGTAAGTAACTTGCTTACCAACCACATGGTTCCGGGTTCTGTCCCACTGCGTGGCTCCTTGGGCAAGTGTCTTCAACTGTAGACTCGGGCCGACCAAAGCCTTGTGAGTGGATTTGGTAGACGGAAACTGAAAGAAGCCCGTCGTATATATGTATGTATATATGTGTATATATATATATATATGTATGTATGTGTGTATATGTTTGTGTGTCTGTGTTTGTCCCCTCAACATCGATTGACAACCGGTTCGGCAAAAGAGACCGATAGAATAAGTACTAGGCTTACAAAGAATAAGTCCTGGGGTTGATTTGCTCGACTAAAGGCGGTGCTCCAGCATGGCCACAGTCAAATGACTGAAACCAGTAAAAGAGTAAATACCAGAGTTTATTCATTCGACTAAAAATTCTTCAAGGTGGTGCTCCAGCATGGCCGTAGTCTAATAACTGAACAAATAAAAGGATAAAAGATATACAGAATGCCAATCATGGCTCTTCTTCTCCCAGATCGATCGCTGCGGTTTGACTTCCTTTGTGTCGAACAGGACAGAGAGAAATAAAAAAAAAAAAACCCCAATAAAACTGATTCTCTCTTTCTCTCTCATCAAGAATTTTTGATCATCTGTATAGAGTATATCAGGAATCTAGGCTCATTGTAACCATATTAGGCCGGTTAATTAATAGCATTGTAACAGACATCGTAATAATGAAGTCTTGCTAATTATATTATCTCTCCTGTTTTCTAGACATATTTCTGTACATGTTTAATTATCAACCGATTTCTGCATTTCAAATGATTCCAGCAAAGGTTTGGTCTACAGCATTTGTGCATTGGGTGTTTGCTCATAAACAGATCTGCCAGTTTCCATTATATCTGAAGTAAATAACTAAATTTATGTTATACAGTACATGCTAATGAACAAGAAAGAGGAACTTGTCTGTGGTTTAACAGATCTGGAACTTTCAATGTCATCATCCTCATTGTTTAATGTCCGCTTTCCATGCTGGCATGGGTTGAACGATTTGACTGAGGACTGGCAAACCAGATGGTTGCACCAATCTGATCTGGCAGAATTTCTACAGCCCTTCCTAATGCCAACCACTCTATGAGTGTAGTGGGTGCTTTTATGTGCCACCGGCACGAAGGCCAATCAGGTGGTACTGGCAATGGCCACGCTCAAATGGTGTTTTTTATGTGCCAAATCCGAGAAATATTTTGTGACTTGCCGTCACAACTTTGAGTGTGTTCATATGGCAAGTTATCAGCTCTTTTTTACATTTTATTTGATTCAGTCATTAGACTGTGGCCATACTGGAGCACCACTCTATAGGATTTAGTTGAACAAATCCACCCCTGTACTTATTTTTTTTTAACGTCTGATACTTATCTTGTCAGTCATATTTTTTTTTCTTTTCTGCAAACCATTAAGTTACATGGATGTAAACAAACCAAGATTGGTTGTCAAGCAGAGTGGGGCAAACACACACACGCACACGTAAGAATTTAGAAACTTCAAGAGGCATTAAATAATTCATTTTTGTTGGTGGAACTTGAAGTAGACAAAGCTATAAGTAGTAACATGACATGTAGGATATCAGATTAAAGGAAATTGAAGGTTGCCCATGCTAGAATATCTGTTATATTTACAGAAGATGTGGGATTGTGTCTCACAAAGCAGCCTTCAACTTTTTCTATCCAAGGTTTTTGTAACCCAGTAAAGGGATAAAGACCCCCTTCGGTCATGAATGACCATGGGATTGCACCTAGAAAGTTACCCTCCTAGACACAAGTCCGGGCAAGGTTGTTTATGGAAGACCAGCAGTCGCCCATGCAAACCAGCCTCCCCTCTCCACGCCACCAGTGTTATCCAAGGGAAAGACAAAGGTCGATACAGCTTGGCACCAGTGACGTTGCAACTCATTTCTACAGCTGAGTGAACCCAGTATTTACATACAATTTATAGCTTTATCATCTTTGAATTCCACGATTAAAAAGGAGCCCAAATGTACATATTCATATCATCATTGTTTAACCCTTTCGATACCAACCTGACTGAAACCGGCTCTGGCTCTTGTAGTACAAATGTCTTGTTTTCATATGTTTTGAATTAAAATCTTGCACCAAACCTTAGTCACAATTTATGTTTCTAAGACTAGCTTAATGATAATTAAGTTACGGAGATGTACTTGCATAGCAAGTGACTTGATCTGAGATTGTGTGCTGGAACGTAAACAATTGCAGTATGGAAGGTGTTTAAGCCATTTAAGAAACACACAAAAACCATTAGATTCACTTCAACATCTAAATTTAATTTGCCAAAATATTTTTGTTGCTTTGAGACCATGACCTGTTCACCAACAAAATTCTGTGCTGCATGGAATTTTGTCAGTGAACAAGTCACGGTTTCAAAGCGATGGAAATATTTTGGCAAATTAAATTTAAATGTTGAAGTGAATTTAACGGCTTTTGATAATTAAGTTACTTTACTAAATTCTTTGTTATATTTCAAATTAATTGAAAGAAACACAGAGCATCTCCACAGAAATATGGTAACAAAAGGGTTAATGTCTGTTCTCAATGCGGGTATGGGTTGGACAATTTGACAGGAACTGGCCAGATGAAGACCTGTACCAGGCTTCAATTGTCTGTTTTGGCATGGTTTTTACAGCTGGATGCCTTTCCTACTGCTAACTACTTTACAGTGTGTACTGGGTGTTTTTTCGTGTGACACCAGCATAGATGCTTTTAGTGACGCCATCATATATATGCATGCATGATGGGCTTCTCCATAGTTTCCTTCAGCCAAATTCATTCACAAGGTATTGGTTAGCCAGGGCTCATGCAGAAGACGCTTGTCCAAGGTGCTGTTCAGTGGGATTGAAACCCAAACCACATGTTTGCAAAGAGATCTTCTTGACCACACACCCATACCTACACCTATGCATATATTTCTAGACTGTTCGATCCGGTGGAATCTATTTATGGCACTTCAATTAAATGTCAAGAACCGGCAGATAAAATAGCTTCTGAACCAAATTCTGGAAATCACAACAAGCAACGAGTCTGGCTTTGTTTCTTCAAATGTGAAGCTTCTTGAAAATATTGGTGACTGACTGTTCTTGTTGTTCTTTATAGCCTCAGGCTGACCAAAGTCTTGTGGGTGGATTTCGTAGATGGAAACTGAAAGAAGCCTGTTGTATATATGTATATATATATATATATATATATTATATATATATGTATATATATGTATATATATGTATATATATGTATATATATATATATATGTATATATATATATATATATGTATATATATATATATATGTATATATATATATATATATAATATATATATATATATATATATATGTGTGTGTGTGTATATGTTTGTGTGTCTGTGTTTGTTCCCCCAACATCGCTTGACAATCGATGCTGGTGTGTTTGTGTCCCCGTAACTTAGCGGTTTGGCAAAAGAGACCAATAGAATAAGTACTAGGCTTACAAAGAATAAGTCCTGGGTTTCGATTTGCTCGACTAAAGGCGGTGCTCCAGCATGGCCACAGTCAAATGACTGAAACCAGCAAAAGAGTAAAGATAATATCATTTAAGGCTGAGAAACTGCATCAGACAACTCTTGTATTTTCTGTAAATGTGGCTGTTGTTGTTGATGTTGTTTTACAATGACTACATCAAATATTGCATTTGCCAAATATCGGTTGTCACATCATTTAACCAGCAATGGAAGAAATTTTACTCAATCGTTTTATCAACAGTGTTCAATATTCCACCTAACATATAAGATGGTGAACTGGCAGAATTGTTACAGTAGTAAGCAAAATGCTTATTTTGGGTTAAGACCCCCTATTCAGGGAAAGCAAATCAGAGATTTGGTGTGTCAATCTAGCTTTTCTGTTCTGTAGAGTGTGTATATATATGAAGAGCTTACTTTCAAAACCAGATATATGCATTGGATTGACTTTTGAGTAATTGTTTAAAACAACAACCTGAATATATATAATTTTGATTGGAAGGCTAAGACTCACTTACTGTCTGTATGGCATTGTGTTTGTCTTTATGTTCTGTGTTCAAATTCTGCTGTGGTTGACTTTGCTTTTCATCCATTCAGGGTCAATAAAATGAACATCAGTTGAGCATTGGGTTTGATGTAATTAACTTACCCCTCCACCCCCCAAATTGCTGGCCTTGTGCCTAAATTTGAAACCAGTATTTTACCTTATGTGAGAAACTTGTTTTATTTAATTTAATTTCAAGGTGGGAAGCTGGCAGAATTGTTAGCACACTGGGTGGAATGCTTAGCTGTATTTCGTCTACCATTACATTCTGAGTTCAAATTCTGCTGAGGTCGACTTTGCTTTTCATCCTTTGAGGGTCAATTAAATAAGTACCAGTTATATACTGGGGTTGATGTAATCGACTTAATCCCTTTGCCTGTCCTTGTTTTTCCACTCTTTATTTAGCCCCTTGTGGGCAATAAAGAAATAAATTTGATTTCAAGGCAATAAATATTTTTCCTCTGAAAAGTACTTCCATTTCATCATATTCCGTATAAGCTCCAAGAAATTGGATAAAAGTTGTTTTTGTTTTTATGTTTTTGAAAAGCCAAACCAATGTGAGTTATAAGAAAGAAGCTAAGTCAATAGTTTGTTCTTTTGTCTTATATTTTGATATTTTGGGTTAAGACCCCCCTCTTCAGGAAAAGTAAATCAGAGATTTAGTGTGTCAATCTAGCTTTTCTGTTCTGTAGAATGTGTATATATGAAGAGCTTTCTTTCAAAACCGGATATATGCATCGGAATGACTTTTGAGTAACTGTTTAAAGCAACATCCTGAATATATCTGATTTTGATTGGAAGGCTAAGACTATATGGTATCTCGTCTAGTTTGACTGAAAAAAATTCCACATGCATGAAACCAGCAGCTTGCAGATTGTGTTTTAATGGATATCATTAAATTGACCAAATATGTACTTATGCCAGTTTTGAAAGCAAGGTCCTCATATATACATGCTCAGAACGGAAAAGCTAACATCCTGAAGAAGGGATTTTAACCCTAAAATATCAAAATATTATAAGATAAAAGTGAAAACTGCTGACTCGTCTTATTTCTTATAACTTGTGTTGTTTTGGCTTTTCAAAAGCATAACATTTACTCTGTATCTCACAGTTCTTCATCTCAACAACTCTAAATTATGCGTGGCTGTGTGGTAAAGTTTTCTTCCCAACCACATGGTTTGGGGTTCAGTCCCACTGTGTGGCACCTTGGGCAAGTGTCTTATACTATAGCCTCAGGCTGACCAAAGCCTTGTGAAAGGATTTGGCAGACAGAAATTGAAAGAAGCCCAGTGTGTGTGTGTCTGTCTGTGTTTGACCCTTACCACTGCTTGACAACCAGTGTTGGTGTATTCACATCACTATAACTTAGCAGTTCAGCAAAAGACATCGATAGAATAAGTACCAGAGTCGATTTTTGGATTAAAATTCTTGGTGCCCCAGCATGGCCACAGTGAAATGTCTAAAACAAAAGACTAAAAGAATATACCCATTCTTCCAAGTCACCCATCAAATGGTGAGCAGCCCTCCAGTTTTTACTAATTTGCATGGAATGAACATTTTTCCCCTCCTCTCTCTCTGTTTCAGTAAATGGTGCTGGGTTGGCAATGGCAACCATGGATATAATTAAGCTGTATGGTGGAGAACCAGCAAATTTTCTGGATTGTGGTGGTACTGTTACAGAGAAGCAAGTCTTTGAAGCATTTAAGCTGTTAACTGAAGATTCACAAGTAAGTATTTCAATACTTTTGAAACTTAGATGGTAGGCACAGGCACATCTGCTTTCAAACTGCAGGCTTTTGGGTTCAGTCCCACTCTGTGACACTTTTAGAGAACTGGGCCAATTAAAGCTTTGTTAGTGAATTTGGTGGATAGAAATTGAAACAAGTCCATTGTGTCATCATCATTGTCGTTTCATGTCCGCTTTCCATGCTGGCATGGGTTGGACGGTTTGACTGAGGACTGGCAAGCCAGGAAACTGCGCCAGGCTCCAGTCAGATCTGACAAGGTTTCTTCAGCTGGATGCCCATCCTAATGCCAACCACTCTGAGGGAGTAGTGGGTGGTTTTTACGTGCCACCAGCACAGGAGCCAGTCAAGCAGCACTGCATCAATCACACTCAGATGGATCTTTTTACATGCCACCGGCATGAGTGCTAGTCAGGTAGCACTAGCATCGGCCACGCTTGAAAGGTGCTTTTTATGTGCCACCAGTGTGTGTATTCAGTCGGGTTAGTCTCTTGCTAGTCTCAGTTTCATCTGTTGGTACGTAGGATCTTAGGTAAGTCATGACTGGAAAATTGGGGTTTGCACATTTATGTATAGTTTTTTGGTCATAGGTTGTGACGAGGTGGGGGACAAAATATAAGTGATGAAAAAGGAGGAAAGCAAGAGGGGAAAAAATGAAAAAGAAATAGAATAATAGAAAGAAGGTGAAAAAGACAAAGAATAAATAGGTAGAAGAGGCGTAAAAAGCACAGAAAAAATAGAAAGGGAAAGAATAGGAAAAAATGAAAAAGAAAATGAAGAGGGAGCAGGTGTTTGAATAATATAATTTGGAATGGCAGATAATGAGCTATTAAAAGTAATGAATGAAAAGTAAAAATAACATGACAGTTATAATGGGAGGTGGTGGGGGCTGAATTAGGGGAATGGGGAAAATAGCAAAGGGGTAAAGAAAATGTAGAATAATACAAAAAATTTTGGGGATGGATGAAGATTGAAAGGTGTATGAATAAAGTATTGAAAATTACTGAAAAACAAGTAAAATGAAATCATAAGAATCAGGTTACTGTGTTGGAGGAATGGTCAATAATTCATCATCATCATTTAACGTCTGCTTTCCATGCTAGCATGGGTTGGAAGATTTGATTGAGGTCTGGCGAACCAGACTCCAATCTGATCTGGCAGAGTTTCTACTGCTGGATGCCCTTCCTAACGCGAACCACTCTGAGAGTGTAGTGGGTGCTTTTACGTGCCACCGGCACGAGGGCCAGTCAGGTGGTACTGGCAACGGCCACGCCCAAATGGTGCTTTTTATGTGCCACATGCACAGGAGGCAGTCCAGCGGCACTGGCGACAACAAGTGAAATAAAGTAAAATTGAATAAATGAAAAAAGATAAGGTAAGGGTTAGTGACAGGAAATGTATCCAGTTGTAAAAGAAATCCCCTGATAGTATATTTGTGTAACCCACAGAAAAGTGGGTCCTGAAAATATTATTCTACAAGGTGTAGAATTTGGTGGGATTTTCTGTTGACAACAATGAAGACTAGAATAAAATGAAAGTTCATACAAAAAAAAACCAATCATGAATTGAAATGGATGAAAGAATATTCAGAACAAGAAATATAATTAAGAAATTCCTACACTACAAATTCATGATAATTGCCAAATTGTTTAGACCGTTTTGAAACCACCCTGTCTGATATCAATCCTAGTTCTATGATACAAGCTTCCTGTTTTAACCCTTTTGTTACCGTATTTCTGTTGAGATGCTCTGTACTATTTTCAATTTTAAATATAACAAAGAATTTAATTAAATAACTCAGTTATCATTAAGCTAGTGTTAGGAACATAAATTGTGACAAAGGTTTGGTGGAAGATTTTAATTCAGAACTTTTGAAAACAAGACATTTGTACTACAGAGCCAGAGGTGATTTCATTTGGGTTGGTATTAAAAAGGTTGATCTAAATTAAAACCTTTCCATCAAAATTTTGTGTTAATTAATCAGCTTAATAATGACAAAATTATTTTCCTAATGTCTTCAATATTTTCAAAATGAATTGAAATACAGGAATTGTATTTCAATCGAAATATGGTAGCAAGAGGATTAAAGTGATCTGAAATTTTATCAAAGTCTCATTAATTTGTATTCTAAACACCAGCTTAGTATTTGAGAAAGAATTTTACTAAAATTTTCACTATTTTCAAAATTAATGTCTGAAGTGAAATGTTCATATTAAAAGGTGCAGGAGTGATTGGCAAAGATTACTATTGCAGGGAAACAAATTTCTGCCAATATTCAGTTTTCCCTTTCTTCTATAATGTTGTTGCCAAAAAAATCTGTTCAAAACACATCTCTTGTGATTGGTCCATTAATTAGGCCATTTTCAACCAATGAAATTTTCTGTATAACTTTATTATCCTGGCTTAAAGGCTGAGTTTCATGTATGACATTTACCAAAATGATAACAGTCATGCATGAAATTCTCTGTTTTAATGATATTTATTTATTTACCAAAGAACTAATCAGTCCATTCCATGAATTTGACATCCTTTGTTTGAAGTTTATACTTAGACCTGTTTCTCCACATGACTTTCAAATGTGTTCCAGGTGTGTTACATTTATGTTTATTTCCTCTTAACCAGGTGAAAGCAATTCTTGTGAACATCTTTGGAGGGATTGTAAACTGTGCTACCATTGCCAATGGTATAACTAATGCTTGTAAGAGTATGAAATTTGACCTTCCTCTTGTTGTACGACTTGAAGGTAAGCCATACCTTTGGTATAACATCATTCTAATTCAGTGGTTCTCAACTATTTTATTTTTATCTATGGCGCATTTTGATTACTATTTCACTCCCCAATAACCATTCAATGTTTAAAAATATTTTGGCTGAATATGGCCTGTTCAAATGCCAAAAAGTTAAGGTTCGACAGTGAAAGCTTTCATCTCTTTTACTTTCTCTCAAGTTTACTTTTTGTATCCAATGTCTGCTATAACTGATCTTTTAATACTAACTTTACAGTAGAAACAGATGGTCTCGTCAAGTTTTTTAAATTTGCAGTACTAATTATAGGCATAGTCGTGGCTGTGTGGTAAAATGTTGGCCTTTCAACCACATGCTTCCAGGTTCAGTCCCACTGAACCTTGGGCAAGTGTCTTCCACTATAGCCATGGATTGACCAAAGCCTTGTGAGTGGATTTGGTTGACAGAAACTGAAAGAAGCCTGTTTTGTATATGTGTGTGTGTGTGTGTGTGTGTGTGAATTTGTCTCCCATCACTACTTGACAACCAGTGTTCGTGTGTTTACATCCCTGTTACTTAACAGTTCAGCAAAAGGGACTGATAGAATAAGTACCAGGCCTAAAAAATAAAGTATTAGGGTTGATCCATTGACTAAAAATTCTTCTGCAAGCCAGTGCTCCAGCATGGCTGCAGTCTAATGATTGAAACAGGTAAAAGATAAAAGATGCTTTACTCAGCTCCTGCATTGTTTCCTTGTGTCATCATTTCTGATGTGAGCCTCTGTTTGGTACTCAGTGAATTTATTCCCCTTCTTCACCCAATTCTCATGCTTTCTCTGGAGAATTACAATTTCTGTTTGAAACACAAGGGTGTTAGGGTATCAAGTGGGTGGCTAGCACCTTTGTTGATTTACAAAGGTGCAAGAGTATCAAATAGGTGTTTAGATGTTGATACCAGCACTCTGTTTTATTCGATTAGGATACTTTTGTTACCTTCCATTTATTTAATTTAACCCTTGAGCTTTAAACTGGCCATATTCGACCCAGATATTCTACCCCTTTTTTATGCTCAAACGAGCTAGATCTAGCTTTCCACACCTACTGTATAATGTCATTCTAAAAATAAACAGTCAGAAGATAATGAATAATTAATTCAAAACAATGTGAATAAATAAACAAAGTCAGGAAACATCACAGCTCCCATGACTTTAGGAAATATTTTTTCATGCTAAGAGTTGCTGAAGCATAGAACAAATTACCTGCATCAGTTGTTAGTTGCTGAGACATAGCATCCTTTAAAACTTCAATGCTTCCTGATATTCGCCAACACTGCACCCGATATCCCCACCTCCATACGCATGCACACATGCATATCATGACTCATATATTGTTTACTTTCCTGACTTTTGTACATAATTCTATCTACTGTACATGCACCTTTGATAAGTTGTAGTGCACCTGGGTACTATACTCAATAATTTCATTATATTACATTATATTATTAAGGATGACAGAGTAATCTGAATGATGAAGAGGGTGATTCAAAAGTCACCAGACATAGGAACAATTAATCTTTTTTTATAAGAAGCAGTTTATAAGAACATTTTTTAAAATTATTTAACAGGCTCTATATACAATAATAAATCTCTGAGCAAGGTATAAACAGTAGCTGTACGACATCGTAAAGTATTTGCCACTTAAATGTGGCTAACCCTTAAAGGTTGATGCTACTGTAGCTTGTAGCTCCAGGAAGACGTCTCCTCCAGCTGGCTATTGTCACACTTTCTGTGCCCTATCAGTATTTGCAAAGGGAAGTCATCGTTCCCATCTCCAGCCTTTGCAAATACTGATAGGGCACGGAAAGTGTGTCAATAGCCAGCTGGAGGAGACGTCTTCCTGGGGCTACAAGCTACAGTAGCATCAACCCTTAAGGGTTAGCCACATTTAAGTGACAAATATCCTTCATGAGGCTCTATATGGTTACCATTGTTTGATGATTGCAATACATTTATCCAATGTGAACTTGTAATTGCACATCTGGTGATACGTGTGCAAATGAGTTGGTGATACGTTCCTTCAAATGATTTATGTTTTTTTATCTTTCTGTGATACACCATGCCTTTCAAATGCCCCCAAAGATAGAAATCAAGAGGGGTCAGATCAGGGGATCTAAGGGATCTTATAAACTGTTTCTTATAAAAAAATAAATTGTTTTCCTATGTATGGAGTCTTTTGAATCCCCCTATATTTTCTCTGTTGCAAACCATCAGTTATTTCTTTCACAAGACACCTACCCCTTCTATTAAAGATTCCCCTCATTGTTCATGAAGATCTATCTGATGATAGCTTTTAACAATACTTAAATAATTTTTATTTTGACCGCTCCCTCCCTTTTCCCCTCTTTTATTATTGAAAAGAAATGCAAAATTTCTGTTAGCAGTTTGTCAGTAAAAATATTCAGAAGAATTCCTGTCTTGCAAGTTATTTACAAGTGCTAGTGGCCTGTAAAGAAGCCCCTAATATGCACTGTAAAGTAGTTGGCATTAGGATGGGCATCTGACCATAGAAACCCTGCTAAAGCTGAAACTGGGACATGACACAGCCTGTGGTTCACCAGATCCTGTCAAACCACCCGACCCATGTCAGCATGGAAAAACAGACATTAAACGATGATGAAGGATAAATTTTGTTACGAGAACCCCCTCCGCTTTCTCCACCTCCCCCTTGAACTGTATAAATCTATTTGCTTTGTCGGAAAACCTCGCTTGACTTTAAAAGCTGCTCAAACATAATGACAATAAATTTAGTTCAAGCTACTTGGAACATAATAACAATAAATTCACTTTCAAGCAAAACACCCCAAAAAAATCTCAGAACATGACAGTTTGCCTACAATCCGGTTCTGTTATTAATTCCATGTAATTTGTTCTCTGACATGGAAGCTATTTTAAAGCCTCTAACGTTCTTGTCAACAGATCTTGGTTTGCTAATTGAAGAACATTTGTTAAAATCAGTGAAATGTGTCATATCAGAAGTGAAGAATGGTTGTAATATATGGCACATGCATAAATTGTCAGCCTTACTTTCTCTCTCTCTTTCTCTCTCCCTTTCCCTCCCCCTTTCTCTCTCTCTTTCTCTCATTCTTGAACAGTCAAGCCACATTTAGCACTCAATCCATCATCTTTTACTCTCTATGGTGAACCGATCAATTGCCAATTTGTATCTTGGCTTATAAATCAAATTACCATTTTTAAACAACCATTTTTCTAGAGTTACACCATAATATTTTAACATTTAGATTTACTTTTTATTCTTTATTTTCTTTTTCCTTACCTCAGTTCTTTGTTATTAAGAGCATTTAAAGAAAAACAAAAACGACTTGCATTGAATTTAGTCAATTATCTATTATAACTTTCTTCAACAACATTTCTTTACACTTTTCATTTTTCTTTTAAACCAATTCTTCTGTAACTCTTTCTGAAAGCAGCAAATTGGTAGAAAAAAAACAAAAAAAAATGTTTGTATTCTTGTTACTAAAGTTTTTCTTTATCTGTAGAGGATAAAATAAAACGACCATGTGTTCTGTGAGTAAGTATTTTCCTGGTGGAAAAGGGGAATGTTAAGATTGATTTTGGTTTGAGTATTGAATATTTCCTGCTAAACAAAGCTATTGACGTGTTCAAAGCATCAGGAAAAGTCAGAGAAATTGGTCGGTTATTCTATTATTAATATCCCACCATCAACTGACGACACTTTCTTACATAAAAAAATTATTGATTTCTATTTTTTTTTTATTAGATATTAGATCAATATTTGGAAGCAAGAGATGCAGTCAGTTGCATCATCGTTAATGGATGTAGACATAATTCTGTACTTAATGAGGTTGGTTAGCAATCAAATAGTTCATAGTTTTGTGGTGACCTCAGCTTTATGTGTGAAAAGCCCATTAGATGGACTATATTTGATGTTTTGAAACCTTGTAAAGACCAGGACACTGCCCTTCCTCCTCTAGTTGAGCTATAAAAACTTTTACAGATCTCATTAGATACCAACATATTACTGGTACTGATTGCAACAATTGCAGAGATGAAAAGACAGTATTATACTGGGTGGAATTTCTAAGTTCATGTCTTTTGTGGGCCAACTTTGAAGAACATTTTTCATGACAGAGCAGCTAACCGGCTTCCGTGCCAGTGGCACATAAAAGGCACCATTCAAATGTGATCGTTACCAGCATCACCTTACTGGCACTTGAGCCCCGTGCTAGTAGGGTGCTAAGGGCACCCTCCGAGCGTGATCGTTGCCAGAGCAGCTAACTGGCCTCCGTGGCACGTGGAAAGCACCATTCGAGCATGATCGTTACCAGCATCGCCTTACTGGCACCTGTGCCGGTGACATGTGTAAAAGATTCGAGCAAGGTCGTTGCCAGTACCGCCTGACTGGCCCCTGTGCTGGTGGCATGTAAAAGAACCCACTACACTCTTGGAGTGGTTGGCATTAGGAAGGGCATCCAGCTGTAGAAACTCTGCTAGATCAAGATTGAAGCCTGGTGCAGCCATCTGGTTCGCCAGCCCTCAGTCAAATCGTCCAAACCATGCTAGCATGGAAAGCAGACATTAAACGATGATGATGATGATACATATATATATATATGTGTGTGTGTGTGTGTGTGTGTGTAGAGGTGTGTGGATTGGTGGTTAGGGTGTTCGACTCATGATTGTAAGATTGTAGTTTTGATTCCTGGAGCAGATTACGCATTGTGTTCTTGAGCAAGACACTTCATTTCATGCTGCTCCAGTTTACTCAGCTGGCAAAAGTGAGTAATCTTGCGATGGACTGGCATCCCATCCAGGTGGGGAATTTATACACTGTGGAAACTGGGAAACTGACCCTTATGAATCTAATTGATTTCTGTAGTTATTATCAATGTATTTTGGCAATTTAAATAAGAGTTTTGACTGTTATTTCCAGTAAGTAAACATACATAATATGTCCTTTGATTAATTTTAATCCTTCCGCTATTTAATGCTTTTTTGGGGCCTGCATTCACCTATATTATTGATTCTGTTATTATCATTTTTAAATTGTTACACTAGATAATAACAGAGTCAATGATATCTTTGTAAATTATTTTTCTCATGAATTATTTGCTCCATATTGAAATAAATAAATATATATATATATATATATATACAAATTGAGATAGGGGTTGTAAATGCAACCCTCCATGGGATAACATATATCCAATATACTGCTAGTGAAGTACCCATTTTCTTATCTTGTATATATATATAATATATATATATATATATATATATATATACTAGCAGTATAGCCCGGTGTTGCTTGGGTTTGTTTCGACCCTTTAGAATTGGAATTTTTGAAAAGTAAAAATTTTGCATTATGTACCTTGTTATTCTCTTTAAGTGAACATTTTTCTTGTTGAAATACCCCGTAAAATGGCGACACAGCAGTCAAAAAATCGTAAAAAATAGGAATTTTCATAGAAAAAAAAAAAGCACCTTTTTGATGTAAATAATTTCTGGTCTTAACATGGTCCGATTTGAATTTTTTCTTCTACGGAAGGAAGAACAAGCCTTCTTCTATCATACTCTCAATTTTGGTCAACTTGTGCCGCAGGGTCTCGGAGGAGATAATGTTAGTTGAAGGCTACTAAACCTGCCACACACACACACACACAGACAACTTCAGGTTTATATATATATATATATATTTATCGCCAAGGCGAGTTTTTCTCTCAAGACTATTTCTGTTGTGCATGCCTTTTCATGTCCGAGCACACATGACCATGTTAAATATAATTGTTTGCATCTGTATTACAATCATTATTATTATCAATTCTCTATTTTTTACCTCTTTTCTTTTTTAGGTACCAATGTAGTTGAGGCTAAAAGAATTTTGAAGGAAAGCAAGTTACCTATTGTTTCGGCCGAAAACCTAGACGATGCTGCCCAGAAGGCTGTCAAGTCTTTGTCCTTATAAAAAGAATTTAGTCACGAAAGGGTCACCTTTAGTTGTTCTTTCGTTGCTGCCTTTGCAGCAACGTTCAAAATCCATGAACATTCCACCTGATTATATATTTTCTCTCACTTCCTCTCTCTCTCTCTCTCTCTCTCTCTCTCTCTACAGTAATTTTACTGCTGACATGTTACGTATTGAAACACACACACACACACACACATGCTGCATTATTGACTCTTTTCTAAAGATTTTGGGACTAAATGTAAATTGGCAGACACAGCAAACAACCGGATTAAATGTCTCCTAGTCTTTAATCTTGTATCTTTGTATTCAGGCCCTGTCATCAGGAAGTTTTTAATTCAAACCTTTTGGTATCAGCGATATATTGGTGTCAACTATATCTGCTCCCTTACAATAAAAAAAGAAAAAAAAAAAGACCTCGTTATTAACTGATGTTTCATTAGTTAGAAGTCTTCAAGTACAATGATATATTTTATTTCATATTTTGTTGCTTCCATTCTTGTGGGTCGTTAACTGGTGTGGAGACTGGTGGTGGTGGTGATGAGGGGTCTGTTTTTTGATGATAAGTTCTAGGAAAACTTAGGTCTGTGATTCATTTTCCTTTCACAAAAGAAATTTTCATCACTTATGTGGTAGATTTCTTTGTAAATGGCACAAACATTGCATATTTCCTGTTTCCACTGCTGTGTAAATTCCGTATAAAATATAGAATTTACTTTTTGAAAGAAATATTTCTTTTTTTATCTACTTTATTGAAACAAATGCAATTTTTATCGAAGCATTTTTTTTATTAGCTTATTTTGCCAAAAAAAAACAAACCAATAAGCCATGTTTGCAATCTTTTATTCTCTTGCACTTACGCTGTGATGTTTACATTTTAAATACCTTGGCCAAATTTGGGGTTTGATAAACAATGTAAAGGGAGAGGATGTTTGTTTGTTTGTCAAGTAAGGAAGGGGCGGGTGTATTCCACTGATTGCCAAATAAGGATATATATATTGAAGCATTTATGTCTTTAATGGATGCTTAAAGTTTTTATTTTATCTTTTCTGTTTTTTTTATGCAATATATTTCATGTAAAATGTTTAATAAAAATATCACATCTCTAAAATCAAGCTGTTAAATAAGAAATTGAACCTACATAAAATATGGCATAAATTTACAATAATACATATCTATCTATCTATCTATCTATCTATTTATCTATCTATCTATCCATCCATCTATCTATCTATCTGTCTATCCGTCTATCTATCTAAATTAGAAAGACATAAATTTCACAGATGGATCGCAATTTAATTAATCTCAGTGCTGTTTCATTTGAAATAAACATCAATAAAACTGTAATTGCATAATTAAGATACATGATTAATATAAATTAATTGAAATTAATTTAAATTGCTCTTAAGGATCATTTTAGTCGATTATGCACATGCATGCAAGCTTTTTCCATCTGGAGTTACTGCAATGTTATTACATGTTGGAGTTTAACGACCTATTATTGATTGAACTCTTAATTACTGTGGATTACTGTAGATTGTTGATGTTTTATACGTATATATATATATATATATACATACACTATTTACTATTTATAGTATATGTTTTCTATATAGTGTGAATAACATCTTTCTTTATTGAATTGTTTAATAGAGGTTTTCCTCTAAATTATATATATATAAATTGAGGGAATATTATTCAAAACTTATAGGGAAAAATTCAATTTAGAAATAGTAAATCAAATTTCACAAAATATAATATATATATAAATTAGAAAAACCCACCTTTTATCAATTCAAAATGAAAAATTAAATTACACCATCTAGAAAGTTACATAAAATAGAAATATTAAATATAAGATAAAAAATAATATACCGATGATTAAGTAATGTGCAAAATAATAAATAAAACATATTCTACCAAATATATATGTTTTATTTATTATTTTGCACATTACTTAATCATCGGTATATTATTTTTTTATCTTATATTTAATATTTCTATTATATGTAATTTTCTAGATGGTGTAATTTAATTTTTCATTTTGAATTGATAAAAGGTGTTTTTTTTTCTAATTTATATATATATATATATATATATATTATATATATATATATATATATATGTATATAAAGGAAATGAAAGCTCAATGTATTTTAGTGACTGCCAGTTTCATCTTTTGATTCTTCAGAAGCTGGCAGTCTTTGGAATATATCGGTCTTTCCAGTCCCAGAAATAAATATTCCTCTACACACAATATTGATTTCTTTTCATATATGGCAATGTGTATACACTACTGAAACCTTTTTCATTCACTTTCTTTGTGTGTGTATATTTATATTTATATATAGTGTTAATGTTTCTTTTTGTGCTCAGTTATATAAAAAAAGCAGTTTTACACTAACCTAAAGGGTTACTCTATACTTTTGTGGAGTACAAATTTATTCCTAAACAGGAATATTGTTGACAGTAATTTCAAAATTTTGGTCAAAATTAACTTCAATGCATCGCCGTCTGATAATGGCTTAGCTGGTTGAAATTTCAAAGTCACTGCCAATAATATTCTTGTTTAAGAATTATATAATTATACCATATGTTACATATTTATTATATCATACCTTGATACTGTGTGGACTAAGATCCCCGTTGACAAGTTGTTGGTATTTATAGAGTGTTAAACACATTTGATATGCAAATTAGGGACTCCTTCACAGAGTAACTACTGCATTTGCTGAGTATATAAACAGTTTGGCTGCTTGTTTCTCTGGAGACTGTCAGAATGATGTGGACACCTATGATGAGAACCCAATAAGGCTTGAAAACTGATTAAAGTTGTTCATTATTCTTTTCAATCTGCAGAGAAATGGCTAAAATTTGCCCTGTTTATAATTATACCATATGTTACATATATATATATATATATAAATTAGAAAAAACCCACCTTTTATCAATTCAAAATGAACAAATTACACCATCTAGAAAATTACATATAATTTACTTAATAATCGGTATATTGTTATTTTATTTTTAATATTTCTATTATATGTCATTTTCTAGATGGTGTAATTTAATTGTTCATTTTGAATTGATAAAAGGTGGTTTTTTCTAATTTTTCTAAATATATTACATTTTGTGAAATTTGATTTAGTATTTCTAAATTAAATTTTTCCCTATAAGTTAGGAATAATATTCCCTCAAATAATTATTATATATATATATATAAATCTTTTATTTCTGTAGTGAGAAGCATTAGTGATATACTATGGATAAACATATTTCATGATCAATTAGAATTTGACATGGATGCAGCAACAATTAAAAGAAAAAAAAAGTGTCTTAATAATGATCTTTGATTAGATTTTTGTTCCCTTTTTTTATAATATTGATATATTTTTGTTGCCAAATGATTGAATGAGATAGATTAATTGATCTGCCATCGACTGATTATGTAAGGGATAAATGATTTAGCATCAAATGATTATGTGAGAGATAAACAGTTTATCAAGGGGTTACAAAATAATCAAAGCAGCATGCAACCTCATCAAAACACAATGATTCCTGAAATAGGGTTTACTGTTGTATATTCGATTCTTTCAGGAATTTTAACAATCAGGTGTATTTCTATATTAAGTCACTTTTTTTATGGAAACGTATATTTCTTGAACTTTGTTGTCAGATGAAATAAAAATGATTTTTGTACAACACTGGTTTTTGTTTTATTTATTTAAAAAGAAATATTTGCCTTTTGCTTTCATGTTTGTTTGTGCTTGCTGTTGATGTTTAGCCCTAGGTTGTTCCTGTTTGAGCAGACATATGATCAAAGGTGTTCCAGTTGTAACCATCCTCTCTTTTTGCACACAAACTCTTACCTGTCCTTGTAATGTCACCTTCCTCTTCAGTTGCCCTTGTGACAAATTATTATTATTCTATGCTAGCATGGAAAGCAGACGTTAAACGACGATGATGTAGTGAGCTGGGAGAAAATGCTTAGTGGCGTTGCGTCTATCTTTATGTTCTGAGTTCAAATTTCATCAAGGTAGACTTCGCCTTTCATCCTTTCAGGGTCGATAAAATAAGTACCATTTGAATGCTGGGGTCGATGTAATCGACCTATCCACTTCCTTAAAATTACTGGCCTTGTCCCAAAATTTGAAATCGGTTCTTTTAATATTTATTGCTGAGAAGGCAGAACCATTACCATGCCAGCAAAATGCTTCATGGCATTTTCTGTCTTTCCATTCTGTGTTCAAATTCCGCCAAGGTTGTGTTTGCCTTTCATCCTTTCAGGGTCAATAAAATAAGTACCAGCTATACACTGGAGTTGATACTATTGACTGGGTTCTCCCACCAAATTTCCAACCTTGTGCCTTTAGTAGAAAAATTATTGTTGTTATTATTGGCAGCAAGCTGGCAGAATTGTTAGCATGCCGGACAAAATACGTAGCAGGATTTTGTCTGTCTTTATGTTCTGAGTTCAAATGCTGCCAAGGTCAACTTTGCCTTTCATCCTTTTTGGGGTTGATAATATTATTGACAGCGATTTCGAAGTTTTGGCCACGATTAACTTCAATGCATCGCAATCAAATTCTATACTTTCGTTGAGCAGAAATTTATTCTTAAACAGGTATATTATTGACAGTACCAGTTGAGCACGGGGATTGAAATTGCTGACCTTGTGCCAAGATTTGAAACCATTATTACCTCCACCTTACCGAAGGCAGAAGTATTGTTTCCAGTCATGTTAGTTTGTTTGTTTGTTTGTCCGTGGACAAGATCTCAAGAAGCACTGGATGGATTTGGATGAAACTTTCAGGGATGTTTGGCCTCATGCCTGGCACAAATTGATTAGATTTTGGGATTGATCCAGTACTGGACAAGGATTCTGGATTATTTTTCTGTTTTTTTTTTTTTAATTCGTTTTTGAGAGTGGTCGGTTTCATTTTTAGTATTCTCATTTGTGAGAGCAGTTGAGTTTATTTCAGATATTCTCATTTTAAAAACCATCTCTGGCTAATTGTTGAAATGTCATTGGTGTTGTCTTGGAGGTTTGTGCTCTTGTTATCATGCTTATTCTATTGGCCTCTTTTGCCGAACCGTTAAGTTATGGGTATGTAAACACACCAGCATCATGAGAATTATGGTTGCTGTCTGGACCAATCAGATTCTTGTATTTATATATTGTTAAACTCAGCCCATAGTGAATCATGTGACTGCTGTCTGGACCAGTCAAAGTGACGTATTTACATATTTGTTGGTAAAGTGAGCCAATGAGAGTCATACATCTTGGCTACAAACACAGCCCTGTTTATGATTAACTTTGCACTAACAACTCTTTTCAATTTGTTGTTTTGTGGTTCAAAGCCAATCCTGATTGAATTGACCTCAGATCGAAGGCGTTTTAGTCTCAGCAGTTCCGTTATTTTTCTGTGCACTCCAGACTATATCATCCACTTGAGTGTTCATTTTTTTAAAGAGTAGAGTGTGGCTTGAAAGAAATTTGGCTGTTATTTCTAGAAGGTCAATTGACCATGTAGAAGCTCTTTCGTTTACTTGTCTCTTCAAATTTGGTCAATAGATAAAGCTGTTTAATGGACATACAACCAACAAAAGTTTAGAAATCTAATTTTAAATTATACATACTCCCCGCCACAAGCATGGGTCACAAATATTATTGGAGGAGCGATACAGAGACTCATCCAAAACATGGCAGCATAGAAAAACATGGGAAAAGTTCATGATGATGATGATGGTGGTGGTGGTGGCGCTGCTGTTATTGATGATGATGATAATGATGGTGACGTAGCTATGTTTGAAATCAATATTTCTTTCCCGGCTGCAACAGCTAATAAACTGTAGATTCTGCAGCAAAATATTTAATAAATAAACGGCACTCAGCGATTCCTTTGTAAGCATCGTTATTGTTCGGGATGACGATAAATCTATCTCATGGCGTTCGAACATCACAAAATATTATATATTAGCATTTAATAACTAATAAATATCATGGTGGTATTGGATATTTGAAACTAATGAGATTTCCGTGCATTCTCTATATCAACAACTAGTGTGTGTATGTATACACGCACACACACACACGCATAAATATATATGTGTGCGCATGCGCATATCAACAGTTTTGTATAACTACATATACAAACAAACCGGTAAAGATGGTAGATCTGATAGTTTCCTGGAAAGCAAACATCAAGGAGGCTTTCCTCGGGAAAGAGAAGAAATACTGTGAGTTGGTTGAACTGCGTGAAAACAATGGATGGAAGGCTATATGTATTCCTGAAGAGATTGGTGCTACAGGATTTGTTGGAACCGGTGTTCACTCGATGCTCACGAGTTTTGAAATAACTGCAAAGCAGAGAAAAGAGTTTCCATAAAACTGTTGGAAGCCATTGAGAAATCAAACGATTAGATCTGGCTGAACAGAAAAAGAGATAGAGAGAGAGAGAGGAAGAGGGAGAGGAAGGCCGAGTGGTGTAGCGAGAACAAGCATTGAGGATGGTAGAAACATCTGGCCTAGAGCCACAATATCTGACTCACCAAAGCTCGTACAGCTGAGCAGGTATTTTATCATATGTAACTGTGGATGCCTGTGGGCAGCTCTGGTGCTGCAGTGAAAGAGGCTGAAACAACTACAGAGCTGCGGAAGATGGAACATACGAGAATTTATTATTAATCACAGTTCAGATACCCGTGCCGGTGACACGTAAAAAGCACCGTCCGAACGTGGCAGATGCCTGACTGGCATCCGTGTCGATGACACGTAAAAGCACCAACCAAAAGGCCGTTTGCCAACCTCCTCTGGTCCCTGTGCCGGTGGCACGTAAAAAATACCCACTACACTCTTGGAGTGGTTGGCGTTAGGAAGGGCATCCAGCTGCAGAAACACTGCCAGATCAGACTGGAGCCTGGTGCAGCCTCCTGACTTCCCAGACCCCGGTCGAACCGTCCAACCCATGCTAGCATGGAAAATAGACGTTAAAGATGATGATGTCAATTGTTTCGACACAAATAGCATCGATTCCTCATGGGACACTCAAAACACACACACACAGGTTGGACAAAATAATAGAAACAACTTAAAATTTCAAACAAATTAATTTTAATATGGGGTAGGACCGCCTTTGGCAGTAACTACAGCTTGAATTCTAAGAGGTATGGAATCGTACAGAGTTTGAATTGTTTCCAAAGGAATTTTTGTCCATTCTTCAGCTACACCAGCCTCCAGTTCTTGTAGTGATGGTGGTGGAGGATATCGACTCCTTACTTGTTTTTCTAAAATGCACCATAAATGTTCAATAATTTTGATATCTGGGAACTGTGGTGGTCAGATAAGATGCTCAGCTTCATTAGAATGTTCCTCATGCCATTCAGTAGCAACTTTAGCTGTGTGAATTGGTGCATTATCATCCTGAAAGATTGCGTTCCCTCCGGAAACAGTTCTGCAACCATAAGATGAATTTGATCAGATAAAATGCTTAAATTGTCTTGACTATTAATTCTGCCATGAAGGGAAACCAGCAGATTTCCAAGATATAGCACGCCCCCCCCCCCCCCCGATGATGGAGTGTTTATTAAAGATTTCCTCTGACCTACTTCCCAAAGACTGGGATAAATGAAACTTGACATAATTATTTCTCCTTCTCTACATAGCCGCCACCAATGGTGACACACATCACTCATCGCTTTATGCAGCTGTGAAGACCTCATCTGTAGAAGTCGGTAGGTTGCGTCTTGAGCCAAGACTTTACCTCGGAAATAAGTTCATCATCATCCGAAAAGTGCTTCGACTTCATGGTTGGAAAGAGATGAAAGTCAGGTGGTGCGGGGTCGGGGAGAGTAAGCTGGATGAGGAATGATTTCATAGCTGCAGGTATGTACTTTCATTTGGGCAACATATGCATTGTGAACTGGGGATATTGTCTTGGAAGAGGCAGACTCCTTTGGTCAGCATGCCACGCCTTTCTGTTTTGATGGTGTCCTGCAGTTTCTGCAGCAGGGAAACATAATATGCTCCGTTGGTTGTTGTTCCCTTTGCCAGAAAATCCATTATCACTACTCTGAGCTGTTCCCAAAAGACTGAACATCACCTTGTCTGCTGAGGGTTGGACGCGAGCCTTCTTTGGAGGTGGTAAGTTATCATGTTACCATTGCTTCGACTGAACTTTAATCTCAGGATCTTAGTGATGGACTCATCCTGTGTGATGTATCTGCTGAAAAAGTCCTCCCCGTTTTCTTGGCACATTGCCAAAAGAGCCTGGGAGCAATTGACTCGTTTCTGCTTCTGAAAAGGTGTGAGCATTCGGGGAATCCATCGTGCAGACAATTTCCGCATGTGCAAATGGTAGTGAATGATTTTTTTACACGGATCCTACACTTATCTTCACTTCTTGGGCAAGTTGCCGAATAGTTATGCGGCGATCCTCCAAAATGGTGTCGTCATCAATGGCGGAATGTGGTCGTCCTGGAATAGGAGCAGTTTCCACCGATGTCTGACCACATTGGACCTGGCGATGCCAGTGCTTGACTACGTCGTAGGATGGTGCATCATCACCATAAACTTCTTCCATCTCATCGAAAGTCTCTTTTGATGTGCGAACTTTATCACTGATGTGCGAACCTGATCACTGATCTGCGTTCAGCTGCCTCTATTATAACACCTTAGTCCACTTCAACATCCGTAAAAGACAAACAAACACTAGTGGAAAGCTGCAATTTACAATGCGACATGTAGAGACATGTATGATTATACAAGTTCCGTTTCCTGCAATAACCGGAAGGTAGTCAGGGGAAATCTTTAATGAACACCCCTCGTGTGTATGTATGTATGTATGTATGTATGTATGTATGTATGTATGTATGTATGTATGTATGTATGTGTGTGTGTGTATGTATGTATGTATGTATTATATATATATATATATATATATATATTATATAATATATATATATATATAATAGTTATCACCATACTAATATGGCATTCTTATAAAAATAAGAAAAAGCTGTCCGCTTATTAGCTCCATGAGGCCATCGCCTTAAGTTAGCTATTTGATACACAAACTGTATCCATATAACCTTCGAACAAGGGAGGTCAGTCGCTTTTTCTTATTTTTATAAGAATGCCATATTAGTATGGTGATAACTATTATTTTCCGGGAACACTGCCGCTGTTCTCTTTTAGAGAGACTTAGTAATTTTAATATTTATATATATATATATATATATATATATATATATATATATATATATATATATATATATATATATAGTGTAAACAGAGTTAGCGGATATAGTAACCGACTAAGGGATAAAATATCCGTACGTACTATCGGTATCAGTTACCCGTATTATCCCCGGGTATTGGTGTGCAGGAACACCATGCACGTAGAGTGCAGATAACAACCGGATCAATAAGAGTTTATCAGGAACCAATGCAAATAATTAGGAAATGGAGAAAACCACAGATTAACAAACACATCGATTGGACCACGTTTATAGCTTATTTTTCAATACAAAGCATGGCATAACAAAAAAGGTGACGCAACATATCTTACAGCCGTTACAGATCGGTTACCAGCATGCAGTCTATAAATAGATACGAGAATAAAGCTCTTCATCTTCGTAGGGCATTCGAATCAAGGCAACGGATCTTCATCAGAGTAAAAAAAACAAAAGCATACAATATAAACAACAGCAAGAAGGAAAAGGAAAGAAAACATGGCTTAGATAAATAATCTAGAAGCTCAATATGTTAAGGGGCTACAGGGTCCGTAGGTAAAAGAGTGAGCTAGTAATGTTCTAGGGAATACTACAATTTATTAACGGGTAGGTGCAATTTGAAGGGTGGGGTCAGAAAGTTTAAAACAGAAGTTATCAAGAAACTATACATAAGGAAAATACTAACATGATTATCAAAAGGCAGTACCTATGCTAACCGTGTATGTATATATATATATATCTATATATCTATATCTGTGTATATTTAAAAGGCAAAACCACTAGGTGGTCGGTCGTATGCTAGAAGTAGATCACCTACGATCAAACTACAAAGAAAAGAATGTTCTCTGGAGGAAAATTCAGCGGACACCAGAACAATTTGGCGGGCAAGACAGATAAAAATTATATAAAAAGCCAGAATTACTCACAGACCGGCGGTTTCGTCTATTAACAAATAAATCACTTATATAATCCAATTGTCCGTAGACTCGTCAGTCTGATCGTTCCACAGGTAATGTAATTTGTAAAACTAACCACCAGTTTTCCGTATAAAAACAGACACGTGTTTAGTTTCACCGATTACACTAGGATTAATTTCAAATGTCTTAGTTCTGGCGCGCTAAAATTCCGGAAGCAAAGTCTGCGGTAAATAATTTACTGCAGTTAATGCTGCCTATTAGAGAACATATTTATTTCAACATATAAATAATGAGGGAGATAAATTTAATACTAATTTAATTAATATCAATTTAAAACCAGTAGCCTAGCATACAAAAATCTGAAAAATCAGAGAAAATTCTAATACATTTGTATATTTAAAGAGCGAAACCACTAGGTGGTCGGCTGTATGCTAGAAGTAGATCACCTACGATCAAACTACAAAGAAAACATTCTTTTCTTTGTAGTTTGATCGTAGGTGATCTACTTCTAGCATACGGCCGACCACTGGTCCTCCAGAAACAGCTGTTGGATTTGTAATACTTTTCTTCAAATCCTTTAATTCTCTATATCATTTGTATTCTGTGTAAGTGAGACCATTTTGTGAGTATACGTATATATATATATATGTATATATATACATCTTTTGTATTTCATGTATGTAAACATAATATACATTTTTTGTAGTTCATGTATTTAATATATTTTACATATTGATCTGTTTAACTTGTTTATCGCTACATTTATTTCTATACCCGCTCAAGTTTAAATCTCTTAAGCACTATAAGTGTATTCTATGCGGAAACTATCTAATTCTCATCTATGAACTATATGTATGTGAATATATATATATATATATATATATATATATATATATATATATATATATATATATATATATATATATATATATATATATAACGTGACTTGAATGGCACAACTATGCAGAGTGGACTATAATAACTGTTATAATTTAATTATCCATAGACTGATATAATAATAATATTTCGGAATATATAAATTCCTTCTTCAGATATCGCTAGAAATTGATCGAATCACTACTATAATCGGTTTTCCAGCAGTTACTGAGTTTTTTTTTCCCGGAAGAGTCTCTGCAGTGGTATCATGAAGCTCCTTCCGGAATTCCTCATGAGAAGTGCGTGAGGACCGCCATGTCTCAAACCTCGTGTGTGTTGGCACATCCGTAGCGCTGCTTCTAAGTTATGTATTATACGTGTAGTTTCTTTTCTTCCTTCCTTCCTTTCTCCCTGCCTTTCTTTCTTTCTTTCTCTCTTTCCTTCTTTCTTTCTTTTTTTTTTAAATAAATAATACATGAGCATGCTATCAAAAACGAACTTACACGCATCCAGATGTAGCTAAATAATATATTGATTACCAACCTCCAGCCTGTTGTTAATTTGGGGTCTTAGTCTGTCTATGAGGATAGCTTCCTTAATTCTTAAATTGACCAAATTTCTTTCATTGGCCTCAATTGTAACTGTTATGCTTTTGTCTGTGTTCCAGCATCTGTCTAGATGTTTTCTGAAGGAGGAGGCTCTCGTGTTCAGATGTTCTTTGATGCGAAAGTGTAACGGTCTTTTTGTGTTACCTACATAGAAAGGTATACATTTTCTTTACGTCTTTAATATTAATATTTAGGAAAATTTTGATGCATGTGATGATGATGATGATGATGATGACGATGACGATGACGATGACGACAACGATGATAACAATTATGAGACAATGAGAACAGGCAAAAGACAATTGGTAAGATATTTAAAAAAACAACGGAGTGGCTGTGTGGTAAGTAGCTTGCTAACCAACCACATGGTTCCGGGTTCAGTCCCACTGCGTGGCATCTTGGGCAAGTGTCTTCTGCTATAGCCCCGGGCCGACCAATGCCTTGTGAGTGGATTTGGTAGACGGAAACTGAAAGAAGCCTGTCGTATATATGTATATGTATATAAGTGTGTGTGTATATGTTTGTGTGTCTGTGTTTGTCCCCCTAGCATTGCTTGATAACCGATGCTAGTGTGTTTACGTCCCCGTCACTTAGCGGTTCGGCAAAAGAGACCGATAGAATAAGTACTGGGCTTACAAAGAATAAGTCCCGGGGTCGATTTGCTCGACTAAAGGCGGTGCTCCAGCATGGCCGCAGTCAAATGACTGAAACAAGTAAAAGAGAAAAAAGAGAAAGAGAATTCAATTCCTGGTTGCAGTCAATTATAATTTCCCAAATAAACATACAAGTCACGCATACACAAACGCACATACACAAACACACACACACAAACACACACACACTCAGGCACGCACACATATACGCACGCATTCATACAGGCACACAAACATTCACACCCAAACAGGTGTTTTGCTTCTAAGGTACTAAGAATAAAATTCAATTAGTTAGCTAACGACAAGGAAACGTCTGGAATGCATTAAACCAGCCGCAGTAGTACCGCCAGCACTAGTAACAACAACAACAACAACAACAACTGGTGGTGTGTGTGTGTGTATGTGCAATTGCCAGTGGCAAAATCATTTACAAGCCGGACGAAATGCTGTCAAGCATTTCGTCCGTTTTAACGTTCTGAGCTCAAATCACGCCGGGGTTCACTTTG
>NC_043000.1:25416492-25443992 GCF_006345805.1 Octopus sinensis | reverse complement strand
TTGTTTGTGCGCAGTGGCTGTGTGGTAAGTAGCTTGCTTACGAACCACATGGTTCCGGGTTCAGTCCCACTACGTGGCATCTTGGGCAAATGTCTTCTACTATAGCCTCAGGTCGACCAACGCCTTGTGAGTGGATTTGGTAGACAGAAACTGGAAGAAGCCTGTCATATATGTTGTCAAGTTAACAAACACACTCTACCAAGTGAACTCAAGACGAAGAACGGTGTCGTAAGTCGACCGATCGCCAAATTATGCCTGGTTTTAGAAGGAGACAAGTAATTAGATAGATTTGCATCTATACCTATTATCGGATTTTTGTTAGGGACCCCATATGGTAAAGATGTGGATGGAGAAAATGTGGGTAGAGGATGATGTGCTAGCAACCCTCTCCCCTTACTTTTCTACAAAGTAAACAACAACACAAATAACTACACAGAGACAGCCATGGTTAGAACAAGAATAAGAAGCATTATTAAAAGAGAAAAGAAGCATGGTCATTCCTTACCCAAGTGACCTTATCTTATCCCCCATCACTTGTCATGGGCTCCTAAATTAGTTTGATAGTTGACCTCTGATTGGCTGTATGCAAATGAGTTCATCACTGGGGTCCAGAACTGTCGTGGGGAAAACAATTTCGCGTACGGGACGAGTGGATTTTAAAATTTTATAATTATTAATATTTAGCATAAAAGCAGAGAAGCATAAATTCCGCATATAGTTCATACTCTAATTGTGATCAACAACTATTTCAGTAAGATAAACACGACCAAATGAATGGATTCATAATTGTGGTACATAATTAATTTAAATTAAGTTAGATTAATTGAAAACTACCAAGAGTATAATTCAAAATCTGTGTTTACCTAAATCGCCAGGAATGTCGTGTTATGTAATTATACTCTTGGTAGTGTTTATCTTAATGAAACAGCAGTTGAAAACAATTAAAGTATGAACAACAGGTGAAATTTTCTAAGAAAAAGAAGAAAAGCATCGAACTGTGAAACCCTGGGTTACTAGTTCAACTGGGATTACATCCACAGCAATTGATTTTAGCTGCGTGTTACGAATATGCAACATACAGTCTTTGATTGTATTAAAGACGCCTGGGTATATTAGACACACTCCGGTTTCAGCAGCATCTTAAGTGTCATCAAATACAGTAATATTTTTCTTGTCAACTGGAATCAACTCGTGACATATATGACAAAAACAGTGTATATTTTATGATATCGATGTATGATATTTTATCATATCTATATATAATATTATATATATATATATATTTGTATATCATATTGAGTATTACATAACAAGTATTTCTTAAAGGGTGATTAAAGAAGAGCATCGTAAGACAGGATTATCACATAAGAAATATTTCCTTTTCTTACAGAAATCATAATTCTGCTACGATCGATTGATTGATATCCCCCCCCCCCCCGCCCCATATGCCCACTACCTCATTTTTACAGGGGTATTCACTTCTGAAGAACTTGATGCTAATATCAATATTCTGAGGTATAAAAAATACATTTATTTCCCAGAAGACACACTGCAGTCTTAGAACTGGCTCATACAGTTATTAAACCGTTGTTTCTTCGTACATGGGGCGAAAAACAAGAAAGCTAATTATGAGCTCGTATTTATTCTCTAGTAGCATCTGTTACCATTATAATCTTGCAGCATCGATAATTTTGTCGTTTAAAGAAAATCTGCAAGAAATTTCCTTGGAAAATGGTCGACGTGCGTGTGAAGAATGGAGAGAAATATATTGTAAATATGTGTAATGGCGAATTTATTATTCATTTGTTATATTTAAGTTATGTAATCCGGAGAGCTGAGAATCAGACTGAGAAACACGAACATGAAAAGAGAAATGCAAGTCTTTTCAACATGGTAAGTCATATTGGGATTATGTATTTGTGTAATCAAAATATTCTTCCCGTCTTTCAGATTACCAGCCTCCTTTAATCCACTTATGTTGTTGTTGCTGTTGTTGTTGTTAGTGCTGGTGTTTAGAACATGGCCCATCTTGATTGTGCAGATCAACGCTCAAGAATACTCAACCGTCATACTATCATTTCTTTTCAGGGGTTTGAAAAGGATTATATTGCTGCCATGTACTCTTCTCTTATATTACATACGATTTAAGTGCGATTTAAAGGAGATTTAGCTGCTATTTCAAGAAGCTCCCTAAGTCCACGAGTTCCCTAAATACACACATACATCTTTCTCTCTCTCTGTCTCTCTCCCTCTCTCCACATAGACACACATATGGAGCACGTAGCCAAAAGATAGTCGCCTGTTTTGAACAGATATCGTTCTCTTGTTTCTTCTTTCTCATTTAGTTCTTCCTTACGCTACTTTGATAAACGTAATGTCATTTTCTTTCTTTTTCCTTTCCCTTTTGTCCGTGTACAAATTCTTTGTGCACAATTTCTTGTTATTTATTTATTTTCTTTTGCGTTTACATTTTGTCCATCGTATTTTTGAATATTTGCCCAGCTGTTGTGACTACTCGCCTTGTCCAACTGTCCGTCTCTTACGATTCTCCTTGAATCCTTTTTTGCTATGCCGAATCAGACTGTTCTTGAAATACGAGAGTAGAAAAATAGCTAACAACTGATGTGCCTCTAGGCTTCTTCAGAGGGTCTAAATGGTTATGAGGACTAATACATAATTGGGTACACTACCAGCAGTATATTGGATAGGTACTATCCCTTAGTTGGTTGCTTTCCAATCTCTAACTCTCACAGAAATATATATATATATATATATATATATTATATATATATAATATATATATATATATATATATATATATATATATATATATATCCATTTACGCACAGGAGTGGCTGTGTAGTAAGTAGCTTGGATATTTTCCTTTTGATGGACGGAATTTTCTAGTTAACTAAACAATTTGAAACTTCGTATACTGGAAGAATGTGTCAAAAGAAAAGATTGTAAACAAAATTGAAAACAAAATTGTAATTTCTAAGTTTAACGTAGTGTAATTCTACGAATTTTAACCAATGAGATCCCAGCATTTGAGCTCAATTCATTTGCTGCGTCTAAAAACGTCTTCTGTCTTCTGCATGTGCTCTGCATGTGCTAGAAATAACAGCTATATCTCTTAAATCGATAAATTTCGTCGCCCAATAAAAATATTAACGATATTTTTTTAATATTTTCTTTCTTTTTTTTTTTTTTACCGAAAAGGCTTCTCCCATGGTTTTGAAGGGCCAGAAACAACAAAAACAAAACAATAATATGCCTAAAGCGGTCTAGAGTTTGCGCGTGGAGTGTGAGTCGTATTGTAAAAATTTGCGAAATATTTTTTCATAAAAGGATGCCCCAGCTTGTCGGAAGCTGTGATATAAATTGGGAAAACAATCCTCAACACCAGTGCGTAGTTGGTACTTAATTTATCGACCCCGAAACGATGAAACATTGACCCCCATCCTTCTGGTTTATTTACCTTTGGTGTAAATTTGTTGCGGCAAGGGGCAAAACACGAACGTGTATGTATGCTTGTGTGCGTATGTGTGTGTATGTATATATCCGTTTGTATGTGTGTGTACGCTTATTTATTAATTACTATGTGCTTGTGCAAATGTATATGCATGTGTTTGAGAGAGAGATAGTGACAGAGAGTGTGTGTGTGTGTGTGCATGCCAGTGTACGTGTGTATGTATCTGAATATATATATGTGTGTGTGTGTGTGTGCGGCATGCGTCTGCTATGTTTCTTTATCAATATCGATAACGCAGCAAATGATTTGAGTTCAAATGCTGGGATTTCATTGGTTAAAATTCGAAGAATTAAACTACATTAAAGTTACAAATTACAATTTTGTTTACAATAATGTTTTCTTTTGACACATTCTACCAGTATACGAAGTTTCAAATTTTTTAGTTAACTAGAAAATTCCGTCCATCAAAAGGAAAAGATCCAGTAGCTTGCTTACCAACCACATTGTTCCGGGTTCAGTCCTACTACATGGCACCTTGGGCAAGTGTCTTCTGCTATAGCCTCATGACAATCAAAGCCTTGTGAGTGGATTTCGAAGACGGAAACTGGAAGAAACCTGTCGTACACACACACACACATATGTGTGTGTATGTGTGTGCGTGTATGTATGTATATGTTTGTGTGTCTGTATTTGTGCCCCCACCATCGCGTGACTACTGATGTTGGTGCGTTTACGTTCCCCGTAACTTAGCGGTTCGGCAAAAGATACCGACAGAATAATTACTAGGCTTTACAAAGAATATGACCCGGGGTCGATTTGTTAGACTGAAATGCTGTGCTCCAGCATGGCTGCAGACAAATGACTGAAACAAATAAAAGAATAAAAGAATGTATATATATATATATATATATATATATATATACATGGATTTCACAACACACACACACTCAATTTAAGTGTCGTTGGTAAAACACCCCGAAACAGATATTTGTGATATGTAGATACTTCGAACAGTATCTTAGTGAATCTATTTAACATTACACATCCTCACGTCACTAATCAATCCCAACAACAGTTTAAAGTTACCGGAAAAAATCAATACTCAATGGGGAAAAAAAGCAAATAAAAGCGCGTATAAATTAACCGTAAACAACACTACAATGTACACACATACACACATACGCACACGAACACAGATACACGCACACACACACACATGCACATACACCCACGCACACGAACGCACGCACGCACACATGTACACACATACATATACACTCATACATGCATACGTATACATACATACATACATACACACAAACATACATATATGTATTTATAAACACATATACATGTATATAGCACATGCTTATATATATGTGTCTGTGTACGCACTCATGTGTATACACACGCACGCTCACATATACATACATACATACATACATACATATATATATGTATATATATATATATATATATATATATATATATTATATATATATATATATATATATATATATATATATAGGCACACACACGTATATATCTATACATACAGTCAGAGATATATACATGTGTATATATATAAATACATAAAAATACAACCATACACACCTACCTACACACACACACCTACCTACACACACACACACACACACACACACACAAACACACACACACACATACAAAAGCAACAGTTTATTCCAAAAATCCCTGGTCGTTGTTTTTATCTTTTTCCTCAACCTTGCTCAACGCGATCAAATGTTTTTCGTGAACTAATTAACAGCAGTGAAACAGCATAAAAGAAATCTAATTTAACATTCGACATCACATTTTTTTTTACTAATTTACATTTTTTTTTACTAATTTGCATTTTTTTGCTTTTATTTTCCTTAATATTTTCCTTTTTTTTTTTTTTTTTTTACTTAATTTCCCTGTGGTTTTATTTGAAACTAATGTTACACCAATAAATATTGGTTATCGTCCTTGTTCTTGAACCGGTTTTTGTTTGTAAATGTGTTTTAGTAAACTTATTTATTAGTTCCCCAATTTTTGTCCCAATTAACTTTGTTTAATTGATTTGAAATTTATCAGGGTAATTATCAAATGGAAACTTGATCGTGCTAACTTCTCCAGCAACAACAGCAAGTGGAGGTACAACGGCCCAATGGTTGGGGCAGCAGACTCGCGGTCGGAGGATCGCGGTTTCGAATCCCAGACCGGGCGTTGTGTGTTTATTGAGCGAAAACACCTAAAGCTCCATGAGGCTCCGGCAGGGGGTGGTGGCGACCCCTGTTGTACTCTTTCGCCCCAAATTTCTCACACTCTTTCTTCCTGTTTTTTGTCCCCGACTTCCTACGCAACCGCTGAGCCTGGATGCGCATTCATCCATCCGTCGATGCTCTCGGTGTCGGGCGTTGACCTGCTTTCTCTTCTGCGGATCTTACGAATAGCAAAGGACCACGTTTCGGACTTCTCCCATCTTGCGAGCTCTGGGACGAAGACCGCTTCACTCAACAGCAACCGCTCAACAGCAGCAACGGCAGCATCTGTTCCTGTTGCCGTGATAACGATGGTCGCGGTAGTGGTAATGGTGGGTAGCGGTGGTGATGATAGCATTGTTGTTATTGTTGGTAGTGGTGATGTTTACTGACGTATGGGTGATAGTGGTGGTTATAGTAGCATTGATGAATGCTGGTGTTGGCAGGGAATTTTCCAGAGAGGGAAAGAGGATCAGGGATTTAGAAAAAAAGCTACTAGTACAAAACAGGTAAAGATTGTAAAAGCGATGGGGTTAACCGGTTGATAACAAATTATGGCAGCAAGGAAATAATTAATATACGTATAGACATGTTTGTTAGAACAAAAATTGGATATTGGAAACGGTGGCGTGACATGGGTCCTTAAAGAATACGATCAAAAACATTATAATAAGATAAGACTGAAATCCATTTTACAGCAATATCTGTTATCTTCAAACGACTGGCGCTTGTTTGTTTATACGAGTGCTTAAAATGTATGTAAAGCGCATAAAAATCTTTTTGACTAAAACAGAAAACAACAAGATTTATGTAGTAAATGTGAAAACCATTTAAACTTTATTGAGCAAGTTTAAGCAATACAGATTAATCAAGTTACGTGTCGCTCTTGCATCGTTCTTCTTCGTGTGGTTGAGATGTGTCTAAATTTCGAGTTTCTCGTTATATCCCCTTCCATAGAGGTACTTCTAGCTCAGTTCCTTAAATGGTAAAGTAAGAGTTTAATCCCACACATACAGTATATATAGGGTTGTTCGATAAATTCGTTTCTTTCAAATAATATTTGAATTAATACGGTGAATATTTTTATTACGGAGATGTACTTGCATAGCAAGTGACCTGATCTGAGATCGTGTGGTGAAACAAAAACAATTGCAGTGTAGAAGGTGTTTATAAGCCATTAAACACACACACACACACACACACACACACACACACACACACACACCACACACACACACACACACACACACACACAGAGAAACCGTTAGATTCACTCCAAAATTTAAATTTAATTTGTCAAAATATTTTTGTCGCTTTCAGACCGCGACTTGTTCACTGACAAAATTCCGTGCTGTGGTTTATAGTTTTCGCAGCTTTTATCCTTCCTTCACAACTTTTGTTTATCGTTTTTGAAATTAGAATAAATTTTACCTCTTTTCATACATGACGATGGAATGCCAAGCAGAAGAAGAAAGAGTGTTCAGCATCTGCTTCATTTTGCTTTTAATCAAGATCCCCAAACTGCCCAAGTTGAGCGAGACATTTGTGCTGTGTACGTACGCGGTAGAACCGCACACAAATGGCTCTCAAGCTTCAAAGAGGAGAAGACCCTCCTCGGATGCTCTCCACGTTATGGTCCACATGTTCAATTCAATAAGGATCGATTGATCAACGCATCCATGAAAATCCGTGCAATTTAACTTGGAAATTGGCTCGGCAAATAGAAATGCTCTGATGACAACGTCACCCGTCACCAGCGCTGGATTAACCATTAAGCAAAATAAGCACATTCTTAGGGCGTCAAGGGAAAGGACGGGGGCACCACAGAAACGGTAAATGGTTTACGGCACAAAAGAAATCACTTTAAACTTAACAAAATAATATTCGAGGTGCCTTAACTCTCCTAAATATATGAGGTGGTGCTGAAAAGTTCGTGGCTTTGGGAAAATAGAGAAGGATCAGTTAATTATGATTTTATTCAACATATTCCCCTCTCAGATTCACTTATTGCAGCGGTCCTTCAGTTTTTCTAAACCCTGCAAAAGAACTTAGAAGGTTGGGCCTCCAACCAGGCCTTCCAGGAACTTTTCAGCACTCCCTTGTAGAAGCAGATGCGTTACATAAGATTAGGTTTAAGAATCTGATCAACGATTTTGCAGTTAAAAAAAAAGCAGGAGAAAACTTTTCCGATACAAATAAAATGGAAATTTCCAAAAATAAACATTATTTTCCCATCTTACTGTCAGTTTTATTTTGTTTTGAAAGATAAAAATTTATTTTATGGTTTATTATTATTTATATTTTTGGCACACGGCTTAGTGGTTAGGGCAATTTCCGGCGACGCGTTTTGTCCTTGAGCAAGACACTTTATTTCACGTCGTTCCAGTCTACTCAGCTGGCAAAAATGAGAAGTACCTGTATTTCAAAGGGCCAGCCTTGTCACATTCTGTGTCATGCTGAATATCTACCTGAGAACTACGTTAAGGGTACACGTGTCTGTGGAGTACTCAGCCACTTGCACGTTAATTTCACGAGCAGGCTGTTTCGTTGATCGGTTCAACTGGGACGCTCGTCGTCGTAACCGTCGGAGTGCTCGTTATATATATATATATATATATATATATATACACACACTCACACACACATACATACATCTATATATATATATGTGTATATATGTATGTATGTATGTATGTATGTATGTGTGTGTATGTTTGTGTGTGTGTGTATGTTTGTGTGTCTGTGTTTAACTCCTCCCCTTGCTTGACAGCCGATGTTGGTGTGTTTACGTCCCTATAACTTAGCGGTTCGGCAAAAAGAGACCGATAGAATAAGTAGTAGGCTTACAAAAATAACCCTGAGAGTCGATTTGTTCGACTAAAGACCGCAGTCAAATGACTAAAACAAATAAAAGAAAAAACAAATTTATTTGCAACGTAACTTAATCGTGGCTCTCCGTCGGTTGCGAGGACGAGGGTTCCAGCTGATCCGAAATTAACGTGCAAGTGGCTGAGCATTCCACAGACATGTGTACCCTTAACGTTGTTCTCGGGGAGATCCTGCGTGACACAGAGTGTGACAAGGCTGGCCCTTTGAAATACAGATACAACAGAAACAAACAGTGAGAGAAAGTTGTGGTGAAAGATTAAAGCAGGGTTTGCAACGACCCCTGCTGGAGCCTCGTGGAGCTTTAGGTGTTTTCGCTCAATAAACACTCACAACGCCCGGTCTGGGAATCGAAACTACGACCCTATGATCGCGAGTCCGCTGCCCTAACCACTGGGCCATTGCGCCTCCACGTATCTTAATAAGTTGCTAGCAGTTAAAACCTTGGCCAAGCTAACAGCAATTATGTAAATTACATGTATTGATTTCTTTATATCGATCGATTAAATCGATCTCTTATAATGATTTCTTATATTATTGATCTCTCATCTATCGACACATCGCAAGATAGAGATCGAATTTAACTAGTGGGAGTGTAGCCGGTGACATCAAAAACCAGTAGAGAGATGGTACTTTTTATCGACCCAGCGAAATCTGCATGCAAAATCGAAACCTGCGATGTTTGAATTCGAAGAGGAATTAAAGCAGAGTTTCTCAATGCGTTTGGCTTCACACCCTACTGCGATTTTTTTTTTACAAAATACAGCGCGGCTTCAGAAAAAAGACGCGCAACCCACCATGAACGGACAAAGAATGTACATATTCTTTCTTTTTTTCTTTTACTTGTTTCAGTCATTTGACTGCGGCCATGCTGGAGCACCGCCTTTAGTCGAGCAAATCGATCCCGGGACTTATTCTTTGTAAGCCCAGTACTTATTCTATCGGTCTCTTTTGCCGAACCGCTAAGTGACGGGGACGTAAACACACCAGCATCGGTTGTCAGGCAATGCTAGGGGGACAAACACACAAACACACACACACACATACATATATATACATATATGCGACAGGCTTCTTTCAGTTTCCGTCTACCAAATCCACTCACAAGGCATTGGTCGGTCCGGGGCTATAGCAGAAGACACTTGCCCAAGATGCCACGCAGTGGGACTGAACCCGGAACCATGTGGTTGGTTAGCAAGCTACTTACCACACAGCCACTTCTGCGCCTATATGTTTGTGTTTATGCTCAATTATAATCCTTTCTACATTAGCAAAAAAAAAAAAAAAAGGATTGAAATTTGGGGTAGGGAGAAAGCCGATCACACTGATTCCAGAATTTGATTGAGCTTAAGTTATCGACCCAGAAAGGAAAAGTCGACCCAAGAGGAATTTGAACTCAGAACATAAAGACGGACGAAATACCTGTTTCTTTATTACACACAAGGGGTTAAGCACAGAGAGGACAAACAAGGACAGACAAACGGATTAAGTCGATTATATCGACCTCAGTGCGTAACTGGTACTTAATTTATCGACCCCGAAAGGATTAAAGGCATAGTCGACCTCGGCGGAATTTGAACTCAGAACGTAACGGCAGACGAAATACCTATTTCTTTATTACCCACAAGGGGCTAAACACAGAGAGGACAAACAAGGACAGACAAACGGATTAAGTCGATTATATTGAATTCAGTGCGTAACTGGTACTTAATTTATCGACCCCGAAAGGATGAAAGGCATAGTCGACCTCGGCGGAATTTGAACTCAGAACGTAACGGCAGACGAAATACCTATTTCTTTATTACCCACAAGGGGCTAAACACAGAGAGGACAAACAAGGACAGACAAACGGATTAAGTCGATTATATCGACCTCAGTGCGTAACTGGTACTTAATTTATCGACCCCGAAAGGACGAAAAGCATAGTCGACCTCGGCGGAAGTTGAACTCAGAACGTAACGGCAGACGAAATACCTATTTCTTTATTACCCACAAGGGGCTAAACACAGAGAGGACAAACAAGGACAGACAAACGGATTAAGTCGATTATATCGACCTCAGTGCGTAACTGGTACTTAATTTATCGACCCCGAAAGGATGAAAGGCAAAGTCGACCTCGGCGGAATTTGAACTCAGAACGTAACGGCAGACGAAATACCGCTAAGCATTTCGCTTAGCGTGCTAACCGTTCTGCCAACACGCTGTCTTAATGTTCAGTTATAATAGAAACAATTTTACATTAGACTGATCGGTTACTCTATACGCTTGTAGAGTACAAATTTATTATTCTTAAACAAAAATATTTTTTGATAGTGACTTCGAAGTTTCAGCCAATTAATCCATCGTCCGATGTCGTCAGTAGTAGTTACTGTCAATATCTTTCTTGAAGAATATTTGTGTGTGTGTGTGAGTGTGTGAGTGTGTGTGTGTGTGTGTGTGAGTGTGTGTGTGTGTGTAATATCTATCGATCTTTCTGTATATCTATCTATCTATCTATCTATCTATCTATCTATCTATCTATCTATCTATCTATCTATCTATCTATCTATCTATCTATCTTTCTTTTTATTCTTTTTATTTTTTATTTTATTCATTTATTTACTTTTTTGTTCTTTTCTTCCCTTTTACGATCCCTCTTGATCGAAAACCTACGCCCCCCCTTTTTTTTGTTTTCTTCATCCCCCAAAAGAAAAGCTCTACCTTATAACTTGTCCCATCTGTGTGCAGCCCTGTGTGGCTAATAAAGAAACTTATCTATCCACAGATAAACCTGATCCGTTTTTTTTCTTTTTTGTAACATTTACAATATTTTCTGTGATACACTATCCCTTTCGATCGGCGCTTTTTTTTTCACTATCCCTTTTGATCGAATTTTATTTTTCTCCTTTTTCTCTCTTCAAAAGAAAAGGGTTAGGGTTAGGGTTAGGGTTAATATGCAACCAATTATGAGTAAGACCAACGTCCAAAATTAACTTACGTTTCCTTGATTATTTCAAAGTTTTACACTAAAATACATTGTAGATACGGTTAATAAACAGTAAAATGTCTAAAACAAGGGAGTTGAGTGAGTGTGAACGAGGTCAAATCGTAGTTCATCATAAAGATGGAGTGTCACAAAGGCAAATTGCTCAGAAGATGAAATGTTCTCGATGTGCAGTGCAAACGACTCTCAAGCACTTCAGAGAGACAAAAGATGCGAAGACAATACAAAGAACAGGCAGAAAAAAGGTTACATGACATCTTGATGATAGATCCATCATCCGTCAGTCGCTCAGAAACAGGAGAAAAACATCGTTGAAGCTCTGTGCGGACTTCAATGAGGCAAATACTTTACAAATATCAACCAGAACTGTTAGAAGAAGGTTTGTAGGTTTCTGAAGCGAATATGGACTAACGTCTTCTGTGGGCCAAAATCCACTCAACCAGTGAGCAATGGTCAAAAGTCATATGGTCTGATGAAAGTAACTATAAGGTAAGATAGCACATGTATTCAATGAACATAATGTAACTGGTTTGCCCAAAATATATAAAAAAAGTATTCAACATAAAACTAATATTATTTTTCATGTTTTTAGTCAGGTTTTCAGTACATCTGATGCAACATCCATGCGTCGCAGACTTGGGGAAGCATTTAATGCTGAATGTCTGGTACCAACAATAAAACGTGGGGTGGTTCTATCATGGTGTGGGCCTGCATGTCTGCCACAGGACCCGGAGAAATGTTTTTATGTCAGGGAAGGATGAATTCAGCTACCTATGCTTCTAAGTTATCAGATGTTTTAGAGCCATCAGTTGCTAAATTGCATCCAGGAGTGTCAAAAAAGGGTGTTATTTTTCAACAGGACAATGCTCCATCTCATACAGCAAAGAATACTCTCATACAGCAAAGAATACTCATCAATGGTTTGAGACACAGGTTATTGTTCCCACGGACTGTCCCACTCAAAGTCCCGATCTAAATCCAATCGAACACCTATGGGAAAGCTATCAGGAACGCAACAATTGAAAATAAAGAGCATTTGTACCAAACGTTAAGAGAAGAATGGAGCAAAATTGCACCTAGCACCTGCAAGAAGCTAGTTGATTCAATGCCCAACTGTATAAAAGTGGTAATTAATTCTAAATTTTTCGGTTTCGAATATAATTGTTTCCATTATCTGTTTCCGTGCAATCCAAGATGTTTCCGGTTCGCAAATTTTGAACGATCACTATGCAAATTTCTTCAAAAAAAAAAAAAAATCATATGTAGGTATAAGTTTAGTTAACTATATAATACTTAAATCAAGATCAACCTGATGATACGCCTGGGGCTCTCATCAATTACTTCCATTTACCTTTGTTTTTCTCTTTACTTTTCTTCCGTTGCACTTATTTCTCTTTTCTCTCTCTCTCTCCCTTTTTCTTTCGCAACCATCTTCCTTTTTCTTTACAAGAACATAAACAAGATACCTCCGGAAGACGATGGGAAATTTTATGTATAAATAAAAGCAATTTGAACAGCACACAAGAAGATATTTGTAGACAAAATTACTTATCTTCTTGTTTCATAATTTCTTATCTCTGCAAATTACTGAAACGTCGTTCTCATTGCTCCCGGCATTCTTTGTCATCAAATCTATCTCAGCTCTATTTTATACATATACGCGCGCATACCCGCATCTGTATGTGTGACTGTTTGTATGGCTATACGTATGATGTAAACCCGTTTTGGTCAATTTCACGTACAACTGTATTATTCAATTTTCAGCGTTATTATCTGTTTCGTAACGTTATAAGAATTTTTGTGTCTTTCGCGTTTATTTATCATTATCATCGCCACAAACAATTTTATATTGTATGAATTGCATCATTCAATATACAATCTCTTTTATTTGTTTCAGTCATTTGACTGTGGCCATGCTGGATCACCGCCTCTAGTCGAGTGAATCGACCCCAAGACTTATTCTTTGTAAGCCTAGTACTTATTCAATCGGTCTCTTTTGCCGAACCGCTAAGTTACGGGGACGTAAATACACACCAGCATCGGTTGTCAAGCGATGTTGGGGGTGGGTGGGTGGAAAACACAAACATATAAATACACACAAATATACATATACATACACATACATCTCTCTCTCTATCTATCTATCTATATATACGACGGGCTTCTTTCACTTTTCGTGTACCAAATCCACTCACAAGGCTTTGGTCGGCCCGAGGCTATAGTAGAAGACACTTGCCCAAGGTGCCACACAGTGGGAATGAACCCGGAACCATGTGGTTGCTAAGCAAACTACTTACCACACAGCCACTAAGTAAACTATGTAAAAATATATAAATATAAAAAATGAAATAACACCATTTAATTAAATCAAAGGAAAAGTAATATGGAAACTTTGTAACCTTGAATATAATGTCACTTTTGCCTGTCTCCTGTCCGGGAAACACAGCATCCTTATCTAGCTTTTTGGGACGTTCAACAAAAGAGAAGAGATAGTGTACAAGTGTAGACATGAAAACAACTATTTAAATAATTTCCTTCTAACTAGAGAAGTACAGAATACAGGAGACTGGCTGCCAGGTTATTCTTCGAAAAGCCACGAAGTTTCGAAGGTGCTCGACTTATTTGAAATAGAAGTAAAATCTTCTTCAAATTATACACCACACTGTTTTGAAAAGGGACAAATTAGGACATGTGCAAAAAAAAAAATAAATAAAATAAAGTGATAGCTAAAACTAGGAGATCTTTGATCATAGGGATATAGACGGTCGTGGTCACCATTATAGATGGTCGTAGTGTCACCATCTAATATCGGCTCATATCAGAAGGCTGAAATGATACATATAATGTACCAGTTGGAAAAGAGAAGAGACACAACCGAGTATAAGTCTTGGAGAACATTTATTCATATACTTACATACATCTGTATGGGTTGTATTCTTGCTGTTGACCATGGTGAGGTAGCTCACGAACAGCGCTATGTTAGAACCTGTGCAGTGTGGCTGGTACTGTGTACGTAGAGATGTTGTTGACGACGTTGGAGAGAGACATGATGGTGGCGACGAAGATGGAGTTCGCTGTAATGCTGTTGGACGGGTGTTGTCTGGCGTCGTTGGTGGAACTGGCTGTGTCGTGTGGTCAGTGGCTTGACCTTAGAAGGTCTGGAACCAAAGACCTTAAGACAAAAAGCTGAGTTTTTATAAGTCACAGCAGGCTCAAATTGGAGTTTAGAACTGACTGTCTCACGCGATCTTATTCAGGGACTTCGATTGGTTAGGTTGCATATTGAGGCGCTAGAATAAGAGACAAATTGCGCCAATACTAACTAATCAGAATGGTGAACATAGCGTCCAAAGGTTAGCTGTTACCTGCTACGTTCGAAAGTATGTACATATGATAAAGGAGAGAGGAATTTCACTGGAGTGGGAAGTACAGACATACTTTATTAGAATTAACCTGAGGTTAAATAACAATAATATCACTCAATCAGCAACTAACCAATGACAACGAAGCAGACAACTGTACGAATTCACCAGTCACCATGAAGAAATATAAACATCAGGAAACTCGTATCGTTGTTGTAAAGTTATTGCCTAAATATATAAATAAATAAACTCTATATCTGGATGGACTCATACTAAACTCTGTTGGACTTTGGATTTTACTCAAAGTATATTGGAATATTACACATATATACCATTATGCCTATGAAACGGATTTACGAATTCATCAACCATACATATCTTACATCTATTTTCTTTCCTCCACCTCACTCTCTATTTGTATCACATCGAAACTAACTATGACTTAATTTTTCCTCTCACACCGTCTCCGATGAAAGGATATTATTAATTAATATCCTAGAAACAGCTGTAAAACCTTCTGTCTATAAATGGTCTAATATCTATACAGCCTTGGTTTTTTTATCTCATTACGCAAAAAATTCATATATATAAATTTATCTATATGCTATAAGTACTTTTTTTCCACGATGTGAAGGTGCATGTTCTAGTGGCACCTGTTAAAAGTATTTTCAACCCGAAATGAAGGACTTTATCACTTCTTGGTGCCTTCGAGTTGGTTATTTGCTGTAACGTCTGGAATAGATTTTCAGATGAATGGTTTCTCACGCTGCTGCATTTGTTGTCCTGGACACTTTTATCCGTAGCAATCTCTTTTGCTGTCCTTATTTCCTAACAAAATTCCTCGACTTCTTTTGCTGTTGCAAATTACATTGATTTCTGTTTTATCTATTTATTTTTTTTTACCTAAGTCTTCATAAAATCATTTTAGATTGGAGTCGAACTGTTTGTTTTCTGCAAAGAATCGTTGTCGTCTTTCACAACGACGGATTCTTTGCGATTTATCGAGCATATCTCGTTGCAGACATTCTTTTATTTCGAATATTTCTTTTTCTCTTATGTTATAATCCTGCAATATTTCGCCGTACAATTTTCTCCATTTATATCTTTTCTTCATCGATTTCATAAAGGATCGAGCTGTTTTATTTTATTTCTTTCTTCCTCATCTTCTTTGCGTTTGCTTTCTACGTTGTTTGCATTAAGTTTTAATATTCGTATATGAATAGATCTAAAGGAATATCCATGTCCTTTGTAATTACTGCAGTGACTGCATACATTATTCGGTGATATTGATGTTCGTATCAGTTTTTGCTAAATCTACGATGGCTAGGTTTTCATTTTAGCTTTCACCAATGTTGTTGCTATTTCGTCGCTGTTTTATCCATGGGCAGTTCTTTTATTGCAGTCATAGAAACATCTATCCAATTTAATTCTTTAACTATTTCTACCTTTATATGTTTGTCTCATTTACAATTTCCATCTTTAAAGTTGTATATTAAATCCTTAAATCCTTAAAAATATTTCAGCTCGAAAGCTGCGGCTATGCTGGGGCACCACCGTTGAATGAGTTACACTAGCATGTGAAACCATCTCTGATACGTGGCACTTGATCAACAAGGGAGTTTGACGCCGCTGCCCGCATCTGTGTTTCTTGCTGAAAGGTAGGTTCATCTGGAACCCTTGACAAGAAGAGATCCAGTTTAGTTTTAAAGAAACCCGCATCCACACCATGCAGGTCTCTCAGGCATTTAGGAAGGATATTGAAGAGCTGTGGACCCCTGAACCCCAAGCTGTTGCAGTATCTGGTCCTGTATTTTGATGGTGAGGTTGGGGCCTTTGGCACCTTGCAGTGGTGCCCCGTTCTGCTGTTGGGGTAACTTTGAATGCCAAAATTCTGGACAAGACCCTCCAGGATTTTCCAGATGTATATCACTGCATATCTCTCCTGCCTTCGCTCCAGGGAGAAGAGTTTTAATACTTTCAGTCTTTCCCAGTAGCTGATATGTTGCATTGAGACGATCTTCTTAGTGTAGCTTCGTGGATTGCTTCGAGTTCTGCTGTTAACTTTATATTGTGTGGTGACCATAGTTGGGAGCAGTCTTCAATATTTCACTGTTTGTATGATTCAGCTTCAGAATATATGGGTCAATATATAGTTGCGGTGCTAGCGTTGGATTTTATTGTTTTTTTACATTGTTATTTATGATTTTATTGTTATTATTTTGTAGTTTTGAGTGTCAAGTCGAACTTCGTGGTTTAGGTTAACGATGTTTAAGATTTTTATTCTCTTTGTTTGCAACTAGATTTTGTTTGTTTCCTCTGTTCCCATCATGCATTTCGGGTGCTTGCATGATTTCGTGGTTAAATGGTTTGCATCTCAAAATTATGGTTCCGTGTTCGATTCCACTTTACAAATCCTAAAACTTCTGGTTGACCAATACGTCGTGAGTGGAGTTTATTAGACAAAAACTGTACTGAAGCCCGTTGTATACATACATGCATACATACATACATACATACATACATACATACATACATACATGCATAAATACATACATGCATAAATACATACATGCATAAATACATACATGCATACATACATACATACATACATACATACATACATACATAATACATACATACACACATACATAATATGTGTGTGTGTGTGTGTATATATATATAGATATATAGGCGCAGGAGTGGCTGTGTGGTAAGTAGTTTGCTTACCAACCACATGGTTCCGGGTTCAGTCCCACTGTGTAGCACCTTGGGCAAGTGTCTTCTACTATAGTCACGGGCCGACTAAAGCCTTGTGAGTGGATTTGGTAGACGAAAACTGAAAGATGCCCGACGTGTATATATATATATATATATATACATACATATATGCATACATATATATATGTGTGTGTGTGTGTGTGCGTATGTTTGTCCCTAACTATCGCTTGACAACCGATGTTGGTGTGTTTACGTCCCAGTAACTTAGCGGCTCGGCTAAGAGACAGAATAAGTACTAAGAGACCGATAGAATAAGTACTAGTCCTGGGGTCGACTGGTTCGATTAAAGGTGGTGCTCCAACATGGCCGCAGTTAAGATCACTAAAACAAATAAATGAATAAATATACGACGGACTACCAAATTCACCCCCGAGTCATAGGTTGACCCGGGAATATAGTAGAAAACACTTTCCCATGTGGCTGCGCAGTGGGACTGAACCAGAGACCATGTGGTTAGTAAGCAAGCTTCGTATTCACATAGCCAGCCCACGCCTGAATAATATACTCATGACACAGTATAAAAGTCTATGATATTTAACATTTTTAATACATATATCCTTAGTATTTTTCCCATTTTACGATATTTTACGATATTTCCCATTTTAAGATATTTTATATAATTAAAACCAAAAACATCCGTGCATGTACATATTTCAATTAATTACATTACGGAACGGACTTTGGACTTTCTATCATAAATTTAATTCTTGATGTACTTAATTTTAAATCGATAGCTTTAAACCATTCCACTCTGGATCCTAAATTTCAATAAAATACATTATTATAACATGGAACATATTCGTATTAATTCAATGTGGCATTTTCGAATCTGGATGTTTCATAAATGAATTAAACGAATCAAATCCACAGTTGTCGAACGTAACGTTTGTCAGGCAACTACGCATAATGTTTTAATCTAATTTCAAATTTTGAAACGGAGGGCCAAAGCACCCACTTCTTATCACAATATAGACCCGGTCCTTAACGTAATATAATATCTACTAAAGATATCCTTAATCTTAAGTTGATATTTTAAAAATGTATTTTATATACTTTAAGCATTCAGCATTTAATTTTGTTATAGTGTTATATCTCTTCCTTACTCACCCTCCTTCTCTCTCTCTCTCTCTCTCTCTCTCTCTATCTCTATCTATCTCTCTGTATACACACACACACACACACACGTGTGTGTGTGTGTGTGGAGGCACAATGGCCCAGTAGTTAGGGCAGCGGACTCGCGGTTTCGATTCCCTGACTGGGCGTTGAGTGTTTATCGAGCGAAAACACCTAAAGTTCCACGAGGCCCCGGCAGGAGTGGTGGAGGACCCTGCTGTACTCTTTCACCACAACTTTCTCTCACTCTTTCTGTTGTACTTTTATTTCAAAGGGCCAGCCTTGTCACACTTTGTGTTACGCTGAATCTCCCCGAGAACTACGTTAAGGGTACACGTGTCTGTGGAGTGCTCAGCCAATTGCACGTTAATTTCACGATCAGGCTGTTCCGTTGATCGGATCAACTGGAACCCACGTCATCGTAACCAAAGGAGTGCTCGTATATATATATATATATATATATATATATATATATATATATATATATTATATATATATATATATATATATATATATATATATAATATATATATATATATATATATATACATATACAGGGGGAGGTAAGAAGAAAAGTAAACGAAAATGCACATTGGAAATCAAAAAAGAGAAGGCTTTTTATGAAAAGTAACGATAGGTATATACAATTAGATAACCTGAGGGAGGAATAATAGTAATAAAAGTCATTATTGTGAATTGTTAAAGAGATTTAAAAGCATACCGTTTTCGTAAATTTACTAATCATCGCTTTGAATAAAAACAATGTGCAAAATTTTAAGCTCATACAAAATTATGAAAAGCAAAATGCAACCTAAATCACTGAACAAAATATTAGCCAGCGCAAGACTATATCCATTAACAACAGAACCAAAAGTGAAAAAATGTGGTCGACTTAACTGTGGTTCAGAATTCCACTTTAAACAAGGTGAAATATTTAAGATCAAATCAAGTTTCATCTGTTCATTGGAAAATCTAATCTACGCCATTACATGCTTTAGGGTGTGGTAATAATTATATTGGCCAAACAGGAATATCACTCTGTCGAAGAACCAGTCTCTACAAAGAACAAATCTACCACCCACAATACAGACAGATACAGGTTAGTGAACACATAGAAAGGTGTGCTAGGAATCTTAATCCTAATTTTCCCCTTCTATCAATTTTCAAAGACGACCTCAGTACAACAAAGAATGAATAAAGAGGCAACTTTCATCAATAAATATCTTCCCCAACTCAATATGAACGCATGACATAATATAGAACACTACTAACCTTTCAATTAATACGACTTACCCCTATACATCCCATACACCATTCACATTACAGATCTTTATCTACCCTAATTGCACCAAATCTAGAACTACTTACCTCCCTTAGACATAATCTTTTTACTCAGGGACTAGTAGACCTGACACCGTTCATTAATCGGTGTGCATTCAAAGCAATGATTAGTAAATTTACGAAACCTGTATGCTTTTAAATCTCTTTAACAATTCACAATAATGACTTTTATTACTTTTATTCCTACCTCAGTTCATCTAATTGTATATATCTATCGTTACTTTTCATAAAAAAAAGCCTTTACTTTTTGATTTTTAAAAAAGGCATTCAAAGCAATGATTAGTAAATTTACGAAAACGGTATGCATTTTAAAAATATTTTACTTGCAAGAATTTTCATCTTAGGAAGGCACTCTAAAAAATCTTAAATGAGTTATTCCGTTTAGTTTTTGAGCTGTTTTTATAATAAAAATAACACAATTTGAATAATTTACGGTAGAGCTTAAAATTGCTAGCAATGAAACAAATGAAAAAAACCCCAAACAAACAAGCAAGTAAAATAAACGAATAAATAGAAAGAAAGTAGATAGAGATAACAAGGCACACAAAGAACAAAAGATGAAAATAGTAAAAAAAGAAAAGAAATAAAGAAGAGAGCATATTAAAGTGTTCCTTCAGTCGGACCACTGGATACATGCAGGCCGATAACTGCTGGATTTAAGATGAATGTGTCTAGTGATAGAGACTAAATTTCTTCTCGTGCATGCAGGTGTTTAATATCTCTGGTTTAGCATTCTGATATAATCCAAGGATATGATATTTTTCGAGGTTTAACCGTTCCTTGGCGGTGCTGAGTACATATTTTCTACTAGCATTCACAAAAATTTACACTTATGACAATTTCCGTATATTTCTCTTTCAAGAGCTGGACGTAGTTTGTAAGCTTTGTTATAATGTGACTCACGAAAGCTATTTCATTGTGTTGCTACTTTATGTATGAAAAGCTCAGGATTTAAAATGAGTAATTCCTCTGAGATATTTTGGAGCGACTATCCTTAAATCAAATTATCAAAATTATTTTTATGATAAATCATAAATAAGTTTTTTATTCATAAATAATTCCTTTTAGTAGTAATTTAAATAAGGTCAGCTAGTGATGTAAAAAAATTTGCAAGTTCCATCTAACAACTGTAATCTTTCTTTTGTTTCCTACTGTTCCATCCCAAATAATTATCCTCTAAATGTTAATCGTCTATCGAAAGCTTTAAACTATATAAATCTAACCCAAGAACAATAGTTCTCTCAGATCTTATACGGGATTCACTGAAAATTGTTTTGAAATTGGATATTTTCAACACCTCTACACATTCAGAAAACACGAAGGGAAACGTGACACAATTTTGTTTTCAAACACACCCGGTTCTTTAAAGAAACAGCATCTGTTGTATTTCAAATCTAATTGTCTAATCTCAGTCACGCTATTTCTTATATACATAGTAATTCCTTTCCGAATCTCTACTGCAAGCATTGAATGAGAAATATTATAATTATAGTGGATTAAATTAGCAATTAGAGATGCCTACTTATTGAAGCTATTGTTCCAAATTTCTACTTTGTAATTATATATCTCCAAATGGTTAAATTGGAACAACAGAAAACATAGCAATTGGATTAACACGCTAACATTTTTATCTCCATTTTCTCTCTTTGCTTTTAAAGTTCTTTAAAGATTAGCTTAACCATTAATAACTGTTTCCCTTGCACTGCCTTTATTGTTTCTCCCTCACACATGCATATCTCATTAATTGCACTCACACAGACACATATAAATCACCGGCGATGTACTTACTTCACAAAGTACACTATAATTAGTCTTAGCGAAGTATTTTTCGTTAATATTGTCCAACAAATATTTATACAAAGAACGAATTATTTGGAACTGTTACATAATTCTATTAAGTGGAAGCAAGTCTTCTACTTCAGAACGTTTTGTTTCGAGAACTCTCTTTTCAAACCGAGTAAAAGAAAAAACAAAACAGAAACAAACGAACCCAGAATCTCACCGTGTCAGCGGCCACGTGGAGCTGACTATAAAATTTCCTGAAAAGCACAATAATTCCTCTCCAAACAAATATATATACGTATATTTATGTTTTCCTTTGGATGTTACTTAAATACTTTTTGGGCAAAATTTAAGCTGGCCACAACCAAAGTGACGGCTTTTTTGCTTAAATAAAGGCAGCTCTTGAGGTGTAAATGTAGGCCTGCGTTTAAATTAGTCCTCGTGTATGTCACTTTATTACACTATCATGACTATTTTGTTGGTGTTTATGTGTTATTAACCCTTTAGCATTCAGATTATTCTGTCAAATATAATGCTTATTAACTCGCATTGTTTCCACTTAATAATACATTATCTTGTAACTTTGAGATTTCGATGATGCATTTGGCGGTGAGCTGGCAGAAACGTTAGCACGTCGGGCGAAATGCGTAGCCGTATTTCGTCTGCCGCGCATGTGTTCGTGAAGTAAGAATTGCTGTTTCGTGGTGTTAATATTGTTAACAACTGTTGTTTCTTGTTAAACTGTTGAATAACTTAACTGTTGGAGTTTTCAATTGAAAACACTTAGTGCTTGTGGTAGCACGCGTTGTTCATTCCCCCTTTGGGGGGAAGAATGTCGTCTAGCATGGAGCCTACCGTTGGAGCAGAAATACTTGTTTCTCCTGTTGAGAGGAGGAAATACATGTCCGGCGAGGAGCCAACTACAGACAAGGAAATAGGGGTTTCCCCCGCTACAAGAAGGAATAGCAGAGAGGATAATATATTTGATATTTTTGGAGATGTGTCTGAGAGCTCGTCAGAACTTTCACCAGAAGAGTTTCCGACTTTGCCAGAGAACAAAGGCATTGTGTCGAAGAGAATAATTGATGTGCCTAGCATCCAGATAGAACCAAAAAATGGAAAAAAAGTTTTGCGTTGGCTGCTGGGGGTGGAACCCAGATACTGTCGACGAATAAAAGCGAAATTATGAAATACAGCAAAATGATGGAAATAAATGACAACAGTGTGAAAATTGAACCTCCGCAAAAGTTATTACAGGAAGAAAAGCAAAAAACAATAATTTTCAAAACATATTGTCTACAAAATAGAAAAATTGAAAGAATGTCAGAAGAGAAAATAGAAAAGTGCTTAAAGCCAATATTGGGCGACGTAGTATTTCTGAGAAGAGGAAAAAAATTCGGAACGGTGGAAGTAAGGTTCACCAATAAAGAAATAGCACACAAGAACTCAGTGGAAACGTTGAAAACGAACGACGTGGAGTTAATACCCTATTATATGGGGATGAGGACGTCGCGAATAAAAATTACAAGGGTCCCGCCAGAGGTCGAACCTATGTGGTTGTTGGCGGCAGTCCTAATCAAAGAGGTAGAAAAAATTACTCTCCTCCAGGCTACCGCTACGGAAAACCCACGCTGGGATGGTAAAACAATTAATCTTCTCATTCAAGCGGACCCTAAAATAATTCAAACAATTCCTGAGACAATTGAGGTAGGGGAGGAGAACCTCGTGGTGTTTGTTGAGGGCCGAAAACCTCGATGTTTTTTATGTGGTCAATTAGGCCACATTCGAAGGAACTGCAAGGAAAATGAAGAAGAGGAGGAAGAGGAGAAAAAAGACAAAGAGGAAGAAGATAAAGAAGAAACAGATGAGAAAAAAACAACAAACAAAAGAAAAATACAACCAGCAACCCAGCCGAGAGCGGCGACTACTACAGAACAACGACCAAAAAGACTGCCAGAAGAGAAAAAGAAGAAAAAGGCATAATAGCCGTATACACTAAAGATACTGAGCTCATGAGAGACATTCAACTCATAAAGACTGTAAAAAAAATTGATAACCTTTCAGAGGAATTTATCAATTACGACATATATGAAGTCTCAAATAAGACTTATAGAATTCTACAAAATAAGTACAGAAAGACTGTATCTTCATTGAGATTAGATTTTAACAAGTCGATATTTCATGGATTACCAGCTCCGATCCCGCGAGAAAAGGAAAAGGTGGAGATTCCCCCTCCACCTGATAATTCTGTGTCGGTGGTGAGACGGGATTTTGACAAATCTATTTCCCAAGACCGTCCACCTCCGACCCTGGATAAAAAAAAGGTGGAGGGTCCCCCTCCACCGGACAATCCTAATTAAACAGGTAAGTGATGGCTATTCACATTGGTTGTTTAAATGTTCATGGCCTGTTGTCAAGCTGGAAGCAAGGACGCTTTCTGAATGACATCAGGTCGAGAAATTTGGATGTAATTGTTGCAACGGAAACCCGGGTGAAGGGGCCAAGAGATCTGCTCCCCCTCCTGAACGGCTACGAGAAATACGTTTCTCCGAGTCGGGCGGGAGGTGGGGGTGGGGTGTTGGTCCTACTAAAAAGAAACCGGGTAGCCGAGAAAAAGTTGGTTTTTTCTGACCCAGAAGGCAGGCTGGTCGTTCTCGACTTGACATTCAGTTGTGGCAAGACAATCAGGCTGGTCGCTATTTATGCACCAACATTATTGGCCCGCAAACTGAATATTTTCGTGGCCTAGGAAAGTTCCTAGCCACGTCGCATTCACTAGTAGTGTTAGGAGACTCTAATACAATATGTGCAGCACACACAGATTGTGTTGGCTCAAACTCGAACATGAACAGAAAATGTAACACAGGCTTTCGGGATCTGCTAAGTCAATTTCAGCTAGCAGATCCATATAGGTTGGAGCACCCGAACACTCCACAGTGGACGTGGTCAAATAGTGACGGGTCTACCAGAACATATCTAGATAGGATTTTAATTAGAGAAAAAGATAAGTCCATAGTTGAGTGTCCACAGTTTTTTCTAGTCAGCTACAGTGACCACACAATGGTTACCTGTAAACTGACGGTAGATAAGTTGCATAGACAGGATCTGGCTACTGGAAACTCAATACGTCCCTTTTGGCGATTGAGGAGTACAGAAAGCGGATCAAGATGTTAATACAGAGGGCATTAACAGGTACCATCATTAATAACAAATGGTGGTACGCCCTAAAAAGAGCCATCAAATATGAGTCTATTAGGTTTAGCATAAGTTTAGCTAAGAAGGGACGTAAAATAGGAGATGGTCTAGTTAAGGAACTAGAAGAAGCCTGGAGGACTGGTAATACAGACCAAGCGAGGGTGAAAAGACTGGAGTTAAACCAGCATCTTGAAGCCCACCACATGGGAAGTATTACCAGAGCTAAGTTACGTGCAATGGGAAGTGAAGGAATCAAAGCCGCTGGATGGGCCCGAGTGGTGGAAGCTCGGCAAGGAAATAGTTCCTCTATTCGGTCTTTGACGAATCAAAATGGTGTCTTGATAAACGAACCCGAGAAAATGTGTGAGGTCTTTCGGGAGTACTTCGCCCAGCTGTTCGGGGGTGACGGCGGTCCTGGTGGTGGGAGAGCCCTCGAGGACTTTCTTACCGGGCTGCCGTGCCTCTCGGGGTCGGATGCGGAGTCTTGCGAAGGGCCAATCACACTTGAGGAGGTGATGGAGGCTTTGGCCGATTGTAAAGCGGGTAAGTCACCGGGACTTGATGGTCTTCCGTACGAGCTGTATAATGTATGCCAGACTTGTTCGGGCAACTACTGACTGACGTGTACGCGAACTGGAAACAGAATGGGTTTATCCCCAGATCTGTGCGCCGGGGAGTAGTGACGTTGGTCAGAAAGGACCCGGACAAGGGGGACGTTCTAGAGAATTTCAGCCCATCACTCTGTTAAACGCAGAAGTGAAGATTTTGGCCAAGGTTCTAGCAAAAAGGTTGGCGCGTGTCGCGAATGGTATAGTCGGGGAGGCACAGACATGTGCCATCCCAGGCAGAACCATTCAGGATACCCTCCATCTTATTCGCTATACCATAGAGAGGTTTGGTAATAAATCTGGCAAAGGTGGGGCATTGGTGCATTTGGACCAGTCTAAAGCTTTTGATAGGGTTGACCATCGATACCTAGCGACTGTACTTGCGCGGTTTGGCCTGGGCCTTGGCTTCCTCGGTGGTTTATCGCTTTGTACCACAACATTGACTCGATAGTTCGGGTGAACGGTTTCCTTTCGAAGCCGTTCTGCATCAGACGCTCGGTTCGTCAAGGATGTCCGCTTTCACCACTTTTGTATGTGATGGCTCTCGAGCCATTACTGCAAAGGTTGAGTGGCATCCCGAGAGAACCAGGACTAGAGGAGTTTGTTACGGCTTTCGCGGATGATATCACTATCAGTGTAACCACAGTGGTACGCCTACGTGAAGTAGGTAAGACTATTGAGGCTTACGAGGAGGTAGCAGGAGCAAAGATTAACCGGGAAAAGTCGGTCGGCTTGCAGCTCGGCACCTGGGTTGGCAAGTCGATGCCTTCAGACAGTGTTGTTAGGCGCTGGACGGAGGGACCGGTTAAGTTGCTGGGAGTCTGGTTTGGACCAGGCCTCCAGATAGAGAAGAACTGGACGGAGGTATTGAGCAGGGTGGCTGCAGTAGTCAAGACTTGGTCTTGGCGGTGGCTATCCCTGAAAGGGAGGGCGGAAGTGGCCAATGTGTTTATCGCATCGGTCATTACCTACCGCCTGACTGTCGTGCCCTGTCCGGATTCGTGGTTGATCAGGTTGGAGAGACAGCTCTTTCGCTTTTTGTGGAAGGGCAGGTCGCCACTTGTGAAACGCTCTGTCTGCTGTCAAAAGCCTTTAAATGGAGGTTTAGGGATGCCTTGGTTAATGATGCGCAGACATGCGTTGAGGTTGAGGCACCTCTGGATTCTCCTGGATAGTGAACGGGTGTGGTCTCCGCTGGCCAGACAAATGTTCCCTGAGTTCAAGAGTTTTTGCGAACAGGAAGCCTGGTGTTCTCGTAGACCGAGGTCGAGTGAGTGGCATAAAGAGTGCCGTAAGGCCCTCTTGCTGTTCCGCGCTCGTCGGGCAACGCCAGCGGTGGGGGTTCCACACGGATTTTATATAGTGGGTTGGTAGAGTCTGAATGCGACGATGGCCTGGGGTCGACTCTAGGTCTCGGATTTATTCAACTGGACAGCTTGTTTCATCGTACATTCGGGTTGAGAACGTTGGACAACTTCCAAAAGTCCTTAACCTGGCAATGCTACAGAGGTGCCTTGCCCGTTTGGGATAAGCTCGCAAGACATGGTAAACGTCAGTCGCCGACCTGTCCAAGATGCGGTGGGGACAGGGAAACCGTCCCTCACGCTATTGTTCAGTGTCCGGAGATAACTGAAATGTGGGCTTATGCTGAATCTGTTGTCCGGCGAAGGAAGAGTACGGCTGTCGACTGAGTCAATTATAAAAATTGACCCACCGGGA
>NC_043000.1:25401492-25403992 GCF_006345805.1 Octopus sinensis | reverse complement strand
TCACTATGATTGTTTCCACACATTTTTACACTCGAAATACATTGGTGAGATGATACAGTTAATGTATTGTTTAATCATTATCATCCCTCAAAAGTGTAAGATGTGTTTTTTCGTGTGATTATTTCAAAAGAAGTCCTTCGGGTTATTCATTCTCATACGGACTGAAATGACAATACGATCGAACGAAGGACTTATTTAAAATAATCACCTGAAGAAACTCGTCTCACACTTTTGATTAATGATAGTGATTATGCAATATATCATCTAACCAGTGCACTGTGAGTGTAATATTTGGAAACAATTGTTGTGATTTTAAATATAGAATGTCGTTCAATGCATTTTCTGTTATCCATCTCCCCACTCTCCTTCTATATATATATATATATGCACACACCCAACACATATATATATATTTAGTGTGGTTGTGTGATAAGAAGATTATTTCTCAACCACATGGTTCCAGATTCAGTCCCACTGCGTGGCATCTCGAACAAGTGTCTTCTACTATAGCTTCGAGCCGACCAAAGCCTTTGTGAGTGGATTTGGTAGATGAAAACTGAAAGAAGCCCATCGTACACACACACACGCACACAAACAAGATATTAAATAATAAAACGAATGATTTACACCTGGTAGCTTACTGGTAAAGCACGGCCACTTTCACAGTGTTCGTTGTGTATTTGGTTAATGAGATAGGGAAGCTGGAAGATACAAAAGTTTTTATTAATCACGACAATTAGTTCGACCCATCTAGCACCGATCCCTCACGAGTGTGATACCCCAAAACTGGTTCAGGAGTATCGGAGAGTGCAGATGTGTCTCTTCTAGCGATAAACATATAATTCGTTAAAATAACAGTTCCGCAATGTATCTTCTCAGTTCGTGTAAAGAAAAGCAGCAAATTAAAGGACATATCTTTCATTTATATACAGGCTCAATAATAAAATAACAGATGCAAAAAAGAAATGAACACGCAATACAGCGAAAAACGTATTAAATATAACCATTAACGGATATGGATATATAGACGCCCTCGCGTAGCTTGTATGGTGCACGTACACTCACTCATACGAGCATCCATGAAGATGTAAGCATACGTACATGTGTGGTTTGGTGCACATACGTTCAGATAGCGAGTTAAATAACTAACTTGGTATTTATAAGAATGGGTAGCTTAAAGCTAAATTGAATTCATCCATACCTTAAGGTGAATTACGTTAACAATTTCTCAAATTAATTCCCATTGCATTGTGCGAACGTGCATTTATATGCGTTTACACATCTTGAGAGTCTTTCAGAAATTCTATTAATGATCTTCTCGTTGATCTACAGAATAGACAGGGATTCCACGAAGTAGATCGTCATCTCCTGGAAAAGATATTATATGGTTTTGCGTGCTTTACTGTGGACCAAGTTATGTTGTATTTAATTTCATCTTCCTTAAGTCGCCACACAAAAATGTTGAATGCATCTTATTGATTTTCTTGAAGCTGGCGACATGGTTACGATAACAATGCTTGAATGAATCAGCCATTGCCCCAGGGTAAACATACGGCCCTCCTCTTGTGTGCACGGTACATTTATATAAAGATTTATTCTTATACAGATATTCAGAAATGGGCATTTTGATTTTTCTCTGCATGAGCATTTATTATATTTATTTGTTATATATGGCTGTTCTGACTTCATTTTCCAACGTTGTTACCGTGTTAGCTATATCACAATTATTTCTACTATCACGATTTGACCATATTTGGTGCGGTTTACATCTCCTTTGTTGGTATTTTGATACATATGTTTGCTAGTTCCAGTTGGTGGGTTATTGAACTGATGTTTCATTTTACTATTGTTTATGTGGTGCATATGCTACTCTAAATTTAGCGTAAGATTTTTAACAAGTATCTGTTTATCACCCAAAGAGACACATCTGTATTGTCCGATGTTTCTGAACCAGTTGTTTGGTATCACACCCGTGAGTGATCGATGCTAGATGGGTCAAAACAGTTGTAGTGATTAATAAAAACTTTCGTATCTTCCATCTTCCGTCACTCATTAACCAAATATATGTGTGTGTGTGTGTGTCTTTGCGTCCCCCCCCCCACCATCGCTTCACAACCGGTGTTGGTGTGTTTATAAAAACAAGTCCTGAGGTCGATTTGTTCAACTAAAACCCCGCAAGGTGGTGCCCCAACATGGCCACAGTCAAATGGTTGAAACAAATAACATAAAAGATACACACACACATGCGCGCGCACAAACAAACACACACACACACACACATACACACACACACACACACATACATATATAGGGGAGAATTCACAAAAAAACAAAAGACGAAGACAGGTGATATATTAGTTTAACGCTCGGTAAGTGAAAAGGTCTTTAACGTTTCGAGCTTACGCTCTTCCACAGAAAGGAACACAGAAAGAAACGGAGAGGAAATAAAGAATGTGTAGTGGCAAGCAATCTATTATGGCGAATGCCGGACAGAGAGGGT
>NC_043000.1:25386492-25393992 GCF_006345805.1 Octopus sinensis | reverse complement strand
ATTATAGTTATTGCAGAAAACATCAATGTATACAGAAAGTAAGTTAGTAATAGAGATAAACATAAGATAAGAAAATTGTGATAATGAAAATATCTTACTAGATTACAATAGTAAAACATACGGCGCAGAAGTGGCTGTGTGATAAGTAGCTTGCTTACCAACCACATGGTTCCGGGTTCAGTCCCACTGCGCGGCACTTTGGGCAAGTGTCTTCTGGTATAGCCTCGGGCCGACCAAAGCCTTGTGAGTGGATTTGATAGACGGAAACTGAAAGAAGCCCGTCGTATACATGCATATGTATATATGTTTGTGTGTCTGTGTTTGTCCCCCTAACATCGCTCGACAACCGATGCTGGTGTGTTTAAGTCCCCGTAACGTTCGGCGAAAGAGACCGATAGAATAAGTACTAGGCATACAAAGAATAAGTCCTAGGGTCGATTTGCTCGACTAAAATGCGGTGCTCCAGCATGGCCGTAGTCAAATGACTGAAACAAATAAAAGAGTAAAAGAGAAAAAAAAACAACGAAGTAGAATACACTTTATAAAAAGCCAGCTCCCTCTAGAATTGAACACGAACCAAAACTCAGGGGACCATCTAGCAGTGACGGTCCGGGAAAGCTTACCTTATGGGAGGTCCAATTTCGTATAAAAGACCAAGAGTGATTTTTTGGGGACATCTCTTTTGAAAAAATAGGGGCCTCTTATAGGCCACCAAATATCGTTCTATAGAGACTGCGTAAACAATTTTTGCTGTGGAACCGAGAGTATAGTTGACTGGATCTAACTGGAATTTCACAAATGTGTGTGCATGGGTGATTATAATTGATGCAATCTAATCAGTAATTAACATTAACAAATGGGGACGGAGTATAATGGATGGAATCAACTAAATTGATAAGAAGGTGGACTTGCTCTTCGTAGTTATTCAAACTGTTATAAATAGCAGCCAAATCTCCCTCAAGTCACGCCCTATCATCTGAAACTAGGACACTCGTGGTTGTAGCTTTGCTCATTCGGGACTAAAATAAGAGGCTAAGGAACAACAACAACTACTACTACTACTACTACTACTCTACTACTACTACTACTACTACTACTACTACTATACTACTACTACTACTACTACTAAATCGGTGCGCTGGCTGAAACGTTAACACGCCGGGCGAAATGCGTAGCCGTATTTCGTCTGTCGTTATGTTCTGAGTTCAAATTCCGCTTTGCCTTTCATCCTTTCGGGGTCGATAAATAAAGTACCAGTTACGCACTGAGGTCGATGTAATCGACTCAATCCCTTTGTCTGTCCTTGTTTGTCCCCTCTATGTTTAGCTCCTTGTGGGCAATTAAGAAATATACTACTACTACTACAACTAGTAGTAGTAGTAGTTGTCGTCATCGTCGTCGTCGTTGTCGTAGTAGTAGTAGTAGTAGTAGATTTTCAAACTCAGAACATAGAGAAAACGAGGAGGAAGATAGTGAAAAAGTTATTCCAACAATCAATTGCTTTTGGTAATATTACCCTTTCTCGAAAACTGGACCGTCTTGCAATGTTTTTTTTTTACTTCAACCAAGTATTACGCATTTTTTAAAGAAAAAAAGCGAAATACAATGGTTAAATTTGGTCATTACGTTTGACCAGATATAGAAAACTACGAACCCAGAGCATCGAGAGGAGAGGCTAGAAAAATATAATTCATTTTTAACGGTTGAGCTCGAAGTAGAAAAGGCTATAAATGATCGTCTATAAGTATTGGTAAAAAAACACCTTTGGATAGAAACATTCAATGGCTGCCAATAGGACTCGAATTTAGGTTTTATTATTTATACCAATCTCCATATATATATAAAGCTGAAGTTGTCTGTGTATGGCAGGTTTGGTAGCCTTCAACTAATACTATCTCCTCCGAGACCCTGCGGCGCAAGTTGACCAAAATTGAGAGTATGATAGAAGAAGGCTTGCTTTTTCTTCCGTAGAAGAAAAAATTAAAATCGGACCATGTTAGCACCAAAAATCATTTACATCAAAAAGGTGCTTTTTTTTCTATGAAAATCCCTATTTTTAACGATTTTTTGACTGCTGTGTCGCCATTTTTTTGTGTATTTCAACCAGAAAAATGTTTACTTAAAGAATATAACAAGCTACATAGAAATTCCTATTCTAAAGGGTCGAAACAAACCCGAGCAACACCGGGCGATACTGCTAGTTTTATCTATAGTATTTCTACTTCGATTTCAACAGTTAAAAGTGAAGTATTTCACGTTCTGTCGAAGTTTCTGAATTCTTATGACGTCAACAGCACTGGAAAAAATATTTCGCTCAACTCAACTGTTTTTGCGAACTCGTCCTCACATAAAAATTCCTAAATATCGATTACTTTGTTTATTTTATCGATGTCAGAGGAATGAAAAGTAAAGTCGGCTCATATTTGATTGGATAACAGAAACATAACACCCTGCAGTTATCGTAAAAAACTAATCTGATGTTACATCCTTTTACTTAAACACACCTTACTCTAAGTATTTTGAATATTGATTTCTTTTTAACCAAAGCACATATCTCCTGCAATTTATAGAAGGCTAAAAAGAGGACTGTAATATTTACGTATTTCAAACACACCCCGCTTGCTACAAGCAAAAAGTAAGCTCGGTCTATATGGGACTTCGATTTTCAGTTAATGCTAGTTCACTTTTCTCATAAAGATAGGGAAGTCAATTGAATTTTTTCCTTGAGAGATTATGCAGGCGTAGTCAGCCGAACAAATAAAATTCGGTACTTGCCTATTATCAACAGCCAGTTCTTTTATTTAGTAAAGAATTGGCAAATAAACTATTACACCCGTTTGATAGGGGCAACAGTTGATCGTCGGACTTTCGGAATAACTATCACTCCTTCATGGAGAAAGAAAAGAGCAAGGAATTGCGTGGTTGTTAAATAGTTTTAAATCGTTAGCACCCCGGGCGAAATGCTTAGCGGTATTTCGTCTGCCGCTACGTTCTGAGTTCAAATTCTGCCGAGGTCGACTTTGCCTTTCATCCTTTCGGGGTCGATTAAATAAATACCAGTTACGCACTGGGGTCTATATAATCGACTTAATCCGTTTGTCTGTCCTTGTTTCTCCTCTCTGTGTTTAGCCCCTTGTGGGTAGTAAAGAAATAGGTATTTCGTCCGTTTTGTTTATAGGCGCAGGAGTGGCTGTGTCGTAAGTAGCTTGCTTACCAACCACTTGGTTCCGGGTTCAGTCCCACTACGTGGCACTTTGGGCAAGTGTCTTCTACTATAGCCTCGGGCCGACCAAAGCCTTGTGAGTGGATTTGGTAGACGGAAACTGAAAGAAGCCCGTCGTATATATGTATATATATATGTGTGTGCGTGTATGTGTGTTTGTCCCCCCACCATCGCTTGACAACCGATGCTGGTATGTTTAAGTCCCCGTAACGTTCGGCGAAAGAGACCGATAGAATAAGTACAAGGCTTACAAAGAATAAGTCCTGGAGTCTATTTGCTCGACTAAATGCGGTGCTCCAGTATGGCCGTAGTCTGAAAAAAAATCCTTTAGTAAATTACTCTAAACAACAAAGAATTTGCTACAGAAGACCAAAGAGGTGTTCCTTGTTAATTTCGGTTGATTTCAAATCTATAATTAGATTTTCTTGTTTTACGTCTAGATTTTCTGTAAAATGCAAATCACTTCGTAAAATTTCCTACTACGCCTAAATTTTGGAATTAATCGCCTTAATGCCGGGAATATGAAACTTGCTTTTCAAGGTTAAAGCAATTTTTGTTTACCTACTTTATACAAATTCTATCGCTGTAGCATGGTGTTGGCCCAACGGTCAGTCGCTACGTAACAGAGAAGTACAGCACTTATTGAAGCTCTCTGCTGGTAAGGAAGTAACAAGCTGTGGTAACTTGTGTTCTGTACTACGATGCGTATTTCATTTTATTTTGTACATCGTAATTGTTACCTTCTACGTTTTATTTTTTTCAGATATTGTGTGGTAATTAAAATGCAATCAAACAGATGTGCTTCTGTAAATCACCCAGACAACTGCTATAACTGTGGACAATATACACCCACTAAGCCACAACGTAGAAACATAATAACAAAAATTAAACTTGCCTACAAGTATTATTTTGTCTGTAAGTTACGAGAACTAGAGAGGAACTGGGCACCACGTATTTGCTGAATGGTAAAAAAAAATGCTATGCTGTTCTCAATCTCCATGGTTTAGTGTGAGCCGAAAATTCACTTCAGGGACTTATTTTTGTTTGACAGAGATTGCTGGTTTCACAAAGAAAAACAAATAAAAAGTCATAAACCCAAACTGCGAGTCAGCAATAAAACCAGTACCACAGGATGAAACAAATCCGTCATCAGTTCCACCAGCAACAGCACCCTTTGGTCGTCTTGTTGTAGTCGATGGCTCTTCATTGACGCCCGACACCACTGGGAGGTGGCCCTTGAAGTCGCTGGAAATGGAGATCTCCAGGTCCAAATTCTTGACCGGCCCACAGTACAGGCTCTGTAAGATCGACCGAGCCATAGACAGAACCTGCAGAAAGTGCGGACTGGGAGAGGAGGCGGCAGAGCATGTCATCTACGGCTGTCCACAGATCCATCGCCTGCCGCAAATGTCAACCACCCCAAGACATTCTGGCCAGTGACCCTCTCCTTGTCCTTCGGATCTGGAGAAAGTGGACTTCCGCTCCCAACCTGCCGGATGCAGTGAAATCACCCTTACCCGCCTTGTTGCTTAACAACAACAACAACAACAGCAGATGGCAGTTCATCAGAAGATCCTGCTAGTAATATAGAAATAGGGAAAGATGGGTTACATGTTCCAGATGCAACTAGTTCCCCACAACTGTTAAGTCAGGCGGAGTTAAATGATTTAGTTCGCGAGTTGAAATTACCAAACGAAAAGGCAGTGTTACTTGGTTCAAGACTTCAAGAATGGGGTTTTCTCCGGCCAAATATTTCGTATTTCAAAGTTTCGTATTTCTGTCATCGCTATTTACAGTTTTCATCATTTAACTTACAGCAGGAAAATGTTAGTTTCTGCCGTGATATCAGTGACTTGATGAAAAGGATTGACTTTTGCAATAATCCAAAAGAATGGAGACTGTTCATTGACTCTAATAAAGCTAGCCTTAAAACTGCATAACTGCACAGCAGCAATGAAAAACATTCACCTCTGTTCACTAATTATTTAAGTATGGTTGACATAAAACGTGGCATGGAAAAGTAGCTCAGAAGCAGGTGAGAAAAAAAGGCAAAAATAGAGCTTTCCGGTTACACAGAATCTGGACGTGATAGATATATTTAGATATCAGATCTGAAATTAGCATCAGAAAATTGTAGGAATCAGTAGTTTACGTGTCTGTAAGAAAAAAAAAAAAAAAGAAAAGAAAAAAAAAGTCGAAATTTGTAGCCTAGTGTTGCTGAAATAGGAAAGGCCTAAAATTCTTCTTTAGTGAAAAAGTTCCATCTTAGCAAATATACATTTGTGTTTAGTTTTATTAAATTACTAGCAGTATCGCCCGGCGTTGCTCGAGTCTGTTTCGACCCGTTAGAATTGGAATTTTTGAAAAGTAAAAATTTTGCATTATGTAGCTTGTTATTCTCTTTAAGTGAACATTTTTCTGGTTGAAATACACCGAAAAATGGCGACACAGCAGTCAAAAAATCGTAAAAAATAGGGATTTTCATAGAAAGAAAGCACCTTTTTGATGTAAATAATTTTTGGTATTAACATGGTCCGATTTGAATTTTATCTTCTAAGGAATGAAGAGCAAGCCTTCTTCTTTCATACTCTCAATTTTGGTCAACATGTGCCACAGGATCTCGGAGGAGATAGTGTTAGTTGAAGGCTACCAAACCTGCCATACACAGACAACTTCAGCTTTATATAGAGAGAGATTTAATGTAGTTTGTGGAAGTTAGAATCGATCTTCACATCATAGTAATTTATCATATATAGACGCAGGAGTGGCTGTGTGGTGGTAAGTAGCTTGCTTACCAATGGCATGGTTCTGGATTCAGTTCTACTGCGTGGCATCTTGGGCAAGTGTCTTCTACTATAATCTCGGGCCGACCAAAACCTTGTGAGTGGATTTGGTAGACAGAATCTAAGAGAAGCCCGTCGTATGTATGTTTATATATATATATATATATATATATATATATATATAATATATATATATATATATATACATATACATACATATATGTATGTATGTATGTATGTATGTATGTATGTATGTATGTATGTATATGCTTGTGTGTCTGTGTTTGTCCCCCCAACATTGCTTGACAACTGATGCTGGTGTGTTTACGTCCCCTTAACTTAGCGGTTCGGTAAAAGAGACCGATAGAATAAGTACTAGGCTTACAAAGAGTAAGTCCTGGGGTCGATTTGCTTGACTAAAGGCGGTGCTCCAGCATGGCCGCAGTCAAATGACTGAAACAAATAAAATAATAAAAGAGCAATATATATACAAACGCGAGGAACAGCAGCAGTTATAATATTTTGTCTCAGAGGAAATTGTTAAAGAGAGGCTTTTGTGTTAAAACACAGGACTTCGTTCAGAAAGTCGGTGGGTCTCTAGACTCGGAGTTTCAACATTACTTCGACTCTTCAGTGATAATACACTGGATGTTCGGATCTAAATAGAAAATGCTTGTTCAAATACAGAAATCAATAAACAAAACTGATTTGTGCAAAAGCTAGCCAGACAAGAATTAAATTAATATACACACGTCATATAGCCTTAGATTAAAATACTTTTGAGAAATTTCTAAAATAAAATATTGCCGTCCCATGTTTATATACACACACCACAACTGTTATACAAACTGGTATTTAAATCTAAGGTTGCTTTAAGTATGTATGTCAATTTAAAGATTTTATGGTAGAAATTTTCTTGTAACTGTTCATTATTCTTCGCGAAAAATTTTAACGATTGTTTCGTCGAAAAACAGTGTCCAGTCCAGACTATAATTTATCTTATTGCATCTACAAAATCTCTTCAGAGGAAGAAATGTCCACTATAATAACAGGGTGGCTCACAAATATGTTCCGTGTTCAAAAGATGTTCAAACTGATAGGTGTAATATCAAGATACGAAGAAACAATTCCTGGGATTCAAAGTAATGCTGTGTTCTGCTTCAAGAAAACGGCGGAAGTGAAGATGTTCTTTGTAATCAATTATCTTTTATATCTTGCTTGCTTCATACAGTTCTATATTTAAGAGATGAGGAATTAAGTACATGATTTACATTTGACGGATATTTGTCCTCGTCTTGTTTGTTGTTAACACAACGTTTCGGCTGATATACCCTCCAGCCTTCATGGGGAAATTTCGAACTTAGGGTTCTCATTTGTAAGGTATTTTTCATGTTGTTGTTGTTGTTGTTGTTGTTGTTGTTGCTGGTATTATTATTATTGTTATTATTATTATTACTATTATTATTATTATATTATTATTATTATTATTATTAT
>NC_043000.1:25371492-25383992 GCF_006345805.1 Octopus sinensis | reverse complement strand
GATAAATGCTAATACGAAAACATGATGCCGTCGCCGTTGCAACAGACGTAAACGAAGCATGAGGTGCGATGCACTAAATTCTATGTTGGATTCTCAGAAGTCGGCGAGTCCAAGAATTGGTGCGAAATGATGGATGGGGTAGGGGAGGAAGAGGGGGGAAGGATCTTCTGAACACCTGAACACACACGCACTCAAACGCGCGTGCGCACACACATACACAGATACGTCGCGCGCATCTCACACACAAACACACATACACACCTGTACACACCTGTACACACCTGTCTGATAACATAATAACAGAGTAGATATGGACGTAAGGGGTGAGAGAGCGAGAGTGAGAGAGAGAGAGAGAGAAAGAGAGAGAGGAGAAGGAACAAAGGAAAACACAGAGAGTGAAGAGGAGGAAGAGGAGCAGAGGGAAGGACGAATAAGAGAAAGGGAGAGAGAGAGAGAGAGAGAGAGAGAGAGAGAAAGGACAAGTCAAATCACTAAACGCGGAAACGAAGGTGTTTCGTTACTCTTTTACTCGTTTCAGAGATTGGACAACGGCCATGCTGGAGCACGACATCGAAGAGTTTTAATCAGTCACATCGTCCAAAAGGTCTAGTGCATATTCGTATAATTTTTAGGTTTTACGAACCGCTGTTACGGAAGCATAAACAAAAGAAACTGTGTTGCAGGACCAAGGAACCTTTTAATTTAAATGAGTTTTCCTACAGACCCCTTTTATAGGCGTAGGAGTGGCTGTGTGGTAAGTAGCTTGTTCACCAACCACATGGTTCCGGGTTCAGTCCCACTGCGTGGCACCTTGGACATGTGTCTTCTAGTATAGCCTCGGGCCGACCAAAGCCTTGTGAGTGGATTTAGTAGACGGAAACTGAAAGAATATATATATATATACTCTCGTTTACTCTTTTACTTGTTTCAGTCATTTGACTGCAGCCATGCTGGAGCACCGCCTTTAGTCGAGCAAATCGACCCCGGGACTTATTCTTTGTAAGCCCAGTACTTATTCTATCGGTCGCTTTTGCCGAACCGTTAAGTGACGGGGACGTAAACACACCAGCATCGGTTGTCAAGCAATGCTAGGGGGACAAACACAGACACAAACACACACACACACACTTATATATATATATATATATACATATATACGACAGGCTTCTTTCAGTTTCCGTCTACCAAATCCACTCACAAGGCATTGGTCGGCCCGGGGCTTTAGCAGAAGACACTTGCCCAAGATGCCACGCAGTGGGACTGAACCCGGAACCATGTGGTTGGTTAGCAAGCTACTTACCACACATCCACTCATGCGCCTATATATATAACTTAGATAACTTGGATGTGTTTCGACGAAAGATTGGTCCAGGCCATGTCTAACTTAATAGCACCACCTGATAGGATTAGCTAAATCCTTTTTAAGTCAAGTTTTGTGGTATCATAGTTCATTCGAGTAGGGAGTTATCTGGTATTCGTTGAAGAAATTTGTCCAGATTCCGTTTAAAGATGATTGATGAGATCCTTCTTCTCTTTGATCTGTTTCGGGACAATGTTAAATGGAGCAGGGACTGTTGAGGAAAAGAAATTGTGTTGCAAGACCCCAAGTGTTACCTTTGCGGACCACAAGTTGGGAACCACTGGTGTGGAGAATATATTCGATTCAAGCGAAGAACGAGATGCAGAATAAATTGATGAAGGTGGATATTGGGATCTTTTCGGTTTGAACGGCAGTTTTTTCTAGCGGTGTCATATGAAATTGTCACCCATAATTATGACCTTAGTATCGATCTATTGCATTTCAATCTGTTTTAGGGTTAGGTTTAGTTAGAGTTAGTTAGGGTTAGGGGTGAGGGGAAAGGTATCTTTTTTTCTTCACAAATGTAAATAAACCCAATCTGTTTCTTAAACGAGGGACATATTCATACGGCACAGAATGTTTTTTTTTACTCAATGGACGTCACTGATTGGTTGAAATTGCAGAAAGTGAAGAAAAAAACAACAAATATCTTACAAACTATAGAATTTTCTCAATAAAGCCAAGAGAAAAAGATGTTTTATAAACACATTCTACCAGTATACGAAGTGTAAAATTTTTTAGTTACCTAGAAATTATGTTAAAAACTGCCGTTCAAACCGAAAAGATCCGATTTTGTTGTATAATGAACGCAGAATAGGAAAATATATTCTCTGTTTGTCAATAAGTTAGTTTCACTGAGAAAAATCCGGTTGGCAGTCGTCAAGCAATGTTACTGTAAATGCGCTGAAATGTCCTGAGACGGAGTTGAAAAGTGTTTTAGAAGGACTGTCGCAGGAATAGGCATGGCTGTATGGATGTTTACCTCTCAACCACATGGCTCCGGGTTCAGTCCTACTGCATAGCACCTCCGGCCGACCAAAGCCTTGTGAGTGGATTTGATAGACAGAAACTGAAAGAAGCCTGTCGTGTGAGCCAAGGGTCAAGAGTTTCGTGTGTTGGCACTTATCACATAAGTGCCAACACATGAAACTTTCGACCCTTGAGTCACTCTGTAGCTGCTGCTAAATATTAATGAAAATATACATATACTCATATTTTGAGATCTATTTTTCTTGCTTTTATCATTATCTATCTATCTATCTATCTATCTATCTATCTATCTATCTATCTATCTATCTATCTATCTATCTATCTATCTATCTATCTATTTATCTATCTATACCTACATATATATATATATATATATATATATATATATATATATAATATATATCTTTGTGTGAGTGTGTGCGCGCGCGCGTCTGCGTTTGTCCCACATCACCACTTGGCAATCGTTGTTAGTGTGTTTACGTACTCGTAACTTAGCAGTTCAGCAAAAGAAAACGATAAAATAAGCACCAGACTTAGAAAAAATAAGTACCGTAATCGATTCATTCGACAGATATTCTCTGAAATTCTTCAAGGCGGTTTCCTTGTATGGCTGTAGTCCAATGATTGAAACAAGTGAAATACACACACACACAACATATATATATATATACAATATTATACATATATATATAGTATATATATATTATATATATATATATATATTATATATATATATATATATATATATTATATATATACAATATATATATATATATATATCTTTGTGTGAGTGTGTGCGCGCGCGCGTCTGCGTTTGTCCCACATCACCACTTGGCAATCGTTGTTAGTGTGTTTACGTACTCGTAACTTAGCAGTTCAGCAAAAGAAAACGATAAAATAAGCACCAGACTTAGAAAAAATAAGTACCGTAATCGATTCATTCGACAGATATTCTCTGAAATTCTTCAAGGCGGTTTCCATGTGTTTTTTTTACGTTTCGTTTCTAGTTGAGTTCTACGTCTATTTGTGGTGTCCTGTACTCACATATATATATTTATATAGCAGGATATATCATGTAGATGTAGGTACGTACATATATGATGATGTATATATTTTATTTATTATTTATATATATATATACAATATAATAGATATAGAATAGTATATATATATATATATATATATATAGATATATATATTTATATATTATATATATATATATATTATATATTATAATATACTATATATGTATGTATGTATATATATTTATATATATATATATATGGATATATATATATGTATATATATTGTGCAGTAACTCTATAACATAAAAAAGAAAAAATTCTATGTATGTATGCACATATATGTGTGTGTAGAGGTATACGCATGCGAGTGTGCGCGCCCGTGTGTGTGTGCGTGTGCAACCAAACTGGTCAGCAGTGAAGTAGATAAGCGCTTATAAGTTATCCATCCAAGTATTATGATAGAATCCACCTAGAACGTGCTCTCTACGAAAGCATGGTGGGAAGTAATAAAATTAAGTTTTCGGCGTACAAAATTCTGGACTACGTTGTGACAGACTGACTATAAACAGCTGTCTGGTTGCAAGGACGTGATCAAACTGCTAGCTCTGTGAGCCGTGTTGGTTGCTGTGTATCATCACTAACTACAGGTTATTGTTCACGGCAAAGCTTTGTGTGCTGTCAGTGATAGTCGTGAGGACAACTGTTCTGCGAAAGCTGCTTCGACTGTGTCCGTTGCTGTCAGCGATTAGGTATGCCTCTTCATAAAACAGCTCACTAATCATTGATTATTTGAGGGGAATTAATTCGAATAACTAAGTCATTGATCAAAACTGTAGCCAGGAACGTCGTAGTCCCTTTAACAGGAGAGATTGACTGAAATTACTAAAATTAATTAAAAGTATGATTTATGCTTTATAAAAGATCAGCAATAAATCGTGGATGACATATTTTCTGGTTCCTAACAGGATAAAATACATATTTTGAATGCTGTACACACACACACACACACATACACACACACACACACACACACACACACACACACACACACACACCACACACACACACACACACGCATACACACACACAAACAAACATCCGACGGGTTCTTTCAATTTCCGTCTACCAAATCCACTCACAAGGTTTTGGTTGTCCCGAGGGTATAGTGGAAGACACTTGCGCAAGGTGCCACGCAGTGGGACTGAGATCAGAACCGGGTAGTTGGAAAGCAAGCTTCTTTTATTCATTCAATTGGCCACAAGGGCCTTACAAAGGAAGCTGCGGGCCGGACAAGGACATAATGAAATGGAATGATTGACGATATGATAATAATGAGGGCAACAGCAACGCCCACCGATTGCTGTTTACCCGAGCACATTGTTCTTTATAAATACGTATTGAGGCAACAAACCTCTTACATAACAAAACATAAAGGAGGCAATAAACCTCTCACAAGAAAGCCATTATGAGGCAGTAACCTCTTACATAAGTCTAAAAACTATAAATCAATACAAATGAGGCACCAAGCCTCTTACTTTAATTGATTATAAAGCCTCCAGCCCGACCAGACTCCTCGCCTTGGTCAAACACCTGCACAGTGTCAAGTCGAGCCGCATCAATACAAAATCAAAAATGTCCGCCGGGAAAGAGTTCATTATCCAGCACAGATCCGTTTCCCATATGACCTCCGCAGCCACTTGCGAAGGCCATTCAGGGTCCTCCGTGCAGGACAGGATCCCCTCCCTTCGGCCCTTCCTTTTAAACTTCTTGATGAAGTTCTCCAATGTCCTTCCCTTATGGAAGAGGATCACAAACTCCCCCTCCCATGCTGTGGAGGGGGAGTTTTTTTACCAGGCAGTCACTTCTGCGCCTACACTATATTGTCGGTGTTTCGTCAGTGACCAGCCGCGTTCGTCTTTAATGAAAGACAATCCAGTGGTGACATCTTATCTTTTTAAGAGTATATAGAATAATGTTAGCTAATGTATCCTTTCCTTAATTAAAACTGTAGGGTGTGATGTGAAAGACATTTGGCTGCTATTTCTGCAGGTCTCTTGTGTTGCAAGAAACAGCACGTAGGCCCTACCTTGTTAGCTCGCTGACAATGTTATATGTGTGTGTCAGCCTTGATTAGATCTATGTAGTTTTACATGATCATTTCATTGGTATATTTAATGATTGATATCTGATGCTGTTGAAAGAAGGTAAATATTCCTGTCCCAGCAGGAGGTTATATTCTTGGCCTGTGTTCATTTAACTAGAGCATATCTGACATATGCACACACATACATTTCTATGTAGTTGAAAAATATCGTTATAGGTATAAATATACCATAAACAATTATAGAAAAATGGAATAGAAAAAGACGTTGAATCAAAAGTAGATTTAATACAAAATAGGATTCATTACATACGCGCGTTTCAAAGGTCAATACAAATATGTAAGAAAAAATTATAATCATAATAATTATAATTAAAGTTATGCATTGTCATTCTTGTGTGCGCAAGATTAAACGGAAATGAAGAGCTGTAGTACCCGAAAGGCATCTGTTACTTGCTTCAATCATTAGACTGCGGCCAGGCAATTCTATTATCAGACAGTACATCAAAGCTGATATAATGTAGGGCAGGCGGGGGGGGGGGGGTTCTGCAGCATTGCAAGCATTCAGGTTGGTTCCTGCGTATGAGGATAAATTCTTTCCTTTCCGTACTCCGCCAATCTCAGCGGGATTCAAAATGGCGCTGACTGCTGATTGGTTTTACTCCTCTAAGTCATGCAAAATTTTTATATCTTACACACACACACACACACACAACACACACACACACACACACACACACACACCACACACATACACACACACACACACACACACACTGTGATCTGGCAGAGACGTTCCGAGTTCAAATTCCGCCGAGGTCGACTTTGCCTTTCATCCTTTCAGGGTCGATAAATTAAGTACCAGTTACGCACTGGGGTCGATGTAATCGACTTAATCCGTTTGTCTGTCCTTGTTTGTCCCCTCTATGTTTAGCCCCTTGTGGGTAATAAAGAAACACCACACACACGCGCGCGCGCGGTATATATAGTCACAGATGAGATCCAGAGATTTTCGGTGTAGAAAACTGTAACGCTCAAATGATTCGCACTTAGACTCCGATGTCTTTACAAGGGACCAATTCTGTGGGGATAAAGCCTGCCATTAAGAGGAATCAAGGTGATTAGATATGGGGACAATTATGTGGATAAACAAGCTAAATTTGATATATATATATATTTTTTGTGTATATATCCATACATACGTATTAGGTCGTCAAGTATGAAATTTGTAGTAAGGCATATGGTAAACATTGACAGCTGCTCATTTTGCACCATTATTATATTTTAACAATATTTTTTGTTAGAAAGCTGACACATCTATTTCTTTATTCTAACTAATTTTGTGCTTTATAAAGTATTTATAAATCGTTTTTTGCTGTTTTTGTTTAGAGATGGGTAAGTCGCAAATTCGTACAGTTTTGAAATATGAATTCTTTCTTGGAAATACAGCATCACTGACAGCTCGGAATATTAATGGAGTATTTCATTCTAATGTTATTACACGACAGACAGTATCATATTGGTTTGAAAAATTTCGTTCTGGTAACTTTGACCTCACAAATGGGCAACACGGTTGACCAGAAACAAAGGTGGATAACGATAAACTGAAAGCCACCGTCCAGTCAGATCCATTTCAAAGTGCCCATGAATTATCGTTGTTGTTTGGTGTTAGCAAGCAAACAATATTGACTCACCTAGTTCAAATCGGTAAAGTGAAAAAGTTGGATAAGTGGGTTCCACATGAACTCAATGAAAATCAGAAACAGCAACGTTTGGAAGCCTGCATTAAGTTACTTTCTCGTCACAAAAATGAATAATTTTTTAATCGAATTGTAACGTGATGAGAAATGGATCCAAAACAACAACCGTAAACGTTCAGCACAATGGTTGGGCAAAGATGAGCCAGAAAAACACAGTCCAAAAAGCAAAATTCATCAAAAGAAACTGATGGTGTGTGTTTGGTGGTCTGGTGCAGGTGTTATCCATTATGATTTCATTAAACCTGGCTCATCAACCACGGCCGAAGTATACTGCCGCCAGCTGGACCAAATGATGCAGAAACTTACAAAAAAAAAAAAACAGCCTAGATTAGTAAACAGATCCACTCCTATTTTATTGCAAGACAACGCCAGACTACACACTGCAAAAATGGCATTGGCGAAACTACAGGAGCTGGAGTTGAAAGTTCTCCATCATTCACCATACTCATCTGATCTTACCCCCACTGACTACCATTTCTAGAACTTGGATAACTTTTTGATATGAAAAAATTTTAATTCCGATGACGCTGTAAAACAGGCCTTCCAAGATTTTATTGCCTCTAGATTGCCAGGTTTTTATAGTTCCGGGCTAGGCAAGCTACCGCTAAAATGGCAAAAGTGTATTGACAATATGGGTGCATACTTTGATGAATAAAACTATTCCTTGTATTTATAAAACATTAGTAAACTCTTTTCTTTTCTACAAATTTCATACATACATATAGCAACAAGTCAGCCGACACTAAAAATCTGTAGTGGGACATATCTTTATCGATATATATGTCTCACTATCTGGTGAGACCCAGACTGATGGGTTGGAACATATGTTGTACCCAATAAAGATCTAATACCGAATCCATCTCCTGTTAATTAATATTATTACCCTATTTGCCACTGCGTTATTCTCCATGAAGTAGATCCAACAGAAGTGGCAAGCTTCTTACCACACAGCAACCTGATAATTTGCTCTGGAAAGTTCGAAAACCCTTATACGTCTGAGATTGTTACTAATTTATTATAGACTAGCAGTATCGCCCGGTGTTGCTCGGGTTTGTTTCGACCCTTTAGAATTTGTATTTTTGGAAAGTAAAAATTTTGCATTATGCTGCTTTTTATTCTCTTTAAGCGAACATTTTTCTGGTTGAAATACACCGAATAATGGCGACACAGCAGTCAAAAAATCGTAAAAAAAATAGGGATTTTAGCACCTTTTTGATGTAAATAATTTTTGGTGTTAACACGGTCCGATTTGAATTTTTTCTTCTACAGAATGAAGTAAGCCTTCTATCATACTCTCAATTTTGGTCAACTTGCGCCGCAGGGTCTCGGAGGAGATAGTATTAGTTGAAGGCTACCAAACCTGCCATACACAGACAACTTCAGCTTTATATAGAGAGAGATTAACAGAAACCGACATCTGACATTAAGTTTGGCGTTAAGTTCTTGCTCAACTTCAGTTTCAATTCTCCTTTAAGCTCTCTGATGTTCCAATGTCTTTCAGAAATGGATGGATATCATTAAAGAATTCCCATTTTCTCACTGAACTCGTGAGAAATGTGAGAAATATATCAAGTTCCTTTTTCTATATCTCTTTACTGGTTAAAAGGAAGAACTGTGTTAAATATCTTTTATCTTCAGCACCGCTGAGACTGATGAGGGAGAGAGAGAGAGGGGGAGGGAGAGAGAGAGAGAGAGAGAGAGAAAGAGATAGTGAAAGAGTGTGACTGAGTGAGTGATAGAGAGTGAGAGAGAGAGAGAGTTACTGAGTGACAGAGAAAGAAAGAGTGATTGAATGAGAGTGAACGAGCGAGTGAATGAGAGAGCAAGAGATAGATAGAGAGACAGATAGATAGAGATAGATAGATAGTTAGATAGATGGAGAGAGAGAGAGAGAGGTGTTCTCGAATCGGAAACTTGGCTCGAATGTTTACAACAAAGGTGACAGGTGGAGATGTTAAGCCGGATAAGTTTTTAAATTGCATCCATCCAATAGTTGGGCCTTGGTATTGAAGTTAGAAGGTTTTGAGAAGTTAGGAACCACTTCTTGCCATTATTATTCCCAGGTCTACTCTGACCCAGAGTAGCAACATCCATCAGGACCTCAGCTATGGGTTAACCAGCATGTGTACCATCCATTTCAAATGCCTTTATTACCCAGGACGGGTTGACAAAGATAAGAAACAAATAACACATTGGGGTCATAAAAGCCCCCCCCCCCAAAAAAAAAACGTATGATAAAAATGAGAGGGTGAAAATGAAAGATGAAAGTGATGCTACCCGCTCCATCGGATAACATCACTTACCTGTCCTCTTTCCTTATGCCCTCTTCTTATAGTCTTTCGAAAAATACATGGTCCCTTGGTTTCACCCCGTACCGTTTTTCTAGTTTTTTCTTGTCCGGGTCTATTTCTTTTCTTACAAACAAACAAAAACATTGTTCAGTTCATTTTCAAGTTCTTTCCATTTCATCCATTTCAAACCCAGTCTACATCTTCTCCAATAATTGGTGGTGACTTGGTCAGCAGGTCATCTGTGACAGTTGACAACCAACAGCAAGATGAGCTGCCACGGATCGCACTATCCCAAAGAGTGTGTGCATGTGACGAGGGACCATGTATGAACTTTTATTTCCACTGAAACCCCAAAAATGAACTCTTCGCCTCAAGAGTGAACGACGATTACGGCACGGCGTCCGCGTTATTCGACCTGCTTGCTCCACCTGTGGAGCATTTGTCAATTTTGCAAGCTGGATTTTTGGGCGACAGGCAGAAACATTGCTTTACCTGCTGGAACGTTAGGGACGACGGTCGGATGTGGTCAGCATTCCCGAGGGAGCTGGTGAATTCGCTGGTCGGAGCCGGCTCAAAACACTCCAGGTGCGAATTTTTTTTCCCGCGAGGGTTCCGGACCTCAGCAATGAACTCATTTGCATACAGCCAATCAGAACTCACCTTGACCGTGTCAAGTTAACAAACACACTCTACCAAGTAAACTCAAAACGAAGAACGGTGTTGTAAGTCGACCGATCGCCACCAAGTTATGCCTGATTTTAGAAGGAGACAAGTAATTAAACAGATTTGCATCTATACATATTATCGGATTTTTGTTAGGGGCCCCATATGGTAAAGATGTGGATGGGGAAAATGTGGTGATGTGCTAGCAACCCTCTCCCCTTACTGTTTTACAAAGTAAACAACAACACAAATAACTACGCAGAGGCAGCCATGATTGAAACAGGAACAAGAACAACAAGCATTATTAAAAGAGAAAAGAAGCATAGTCATTCCGTATCCAAGTGATCTTATCTTATCGCCCATCACTTGTCATGGGCTCATAAGTTAGTTTGATAGATGAGCTCTGATTGGCTGTATACAAATGAGTTCATAATTGGGGTCCGGAACACCCGTGGGAAAACAATTTTCGCACTCCGTGTGGATGCCACCGCGAGTACAAAGTATAAGAATTTTAAACCGAGGGACGGATTAAGTGTACCCACTTAAGTAGGCAATGACAGGATTTGATCTCAGAACATAAAGGGCCAGAATAAAGATTACGAGGCATCTTCTATGATGTTCTACCGATTCCGCTAGTCAACCACCTTAAACAGGTACTTTATTTATCGACTTCAGAAGAATAAATGGTGAAGTTAACTCTCGGTGGGAATTGGATGCAGTATGCAGGGAGCCTGAATAAATACCACATCATATTTTCAACAAACAAGATGAGGACAAATATCCATCAAATGAAAATAATGTAAATAATTCCTCATCTCTTAAAATAGAACTGTACATCATATTTTGCTCGACTTTCTAACGACTCTGTCAAGTCCCCAACTTAATCTATTATTTTTAATAGCTTCAAGGCGGTGATCTGGTAGAATCGTTAGCCCAAAATGCTCCGTGGCATTTGGTCCTCTTCACGTTCTGAGTTCAAATTCCGCCTATATCGACATTACCTTTCAGGGTTGATGAAATAAGCACCACTCAAGCACAGGAGTCGATGTAACCGACTTATTCCCCACCTTGAAATTGCTGGCCTTGTGTCAAATTTTGAAACCAATATTTTAATAGTTACAGCAGCAAGTTGAACGGTTGGTAGGATACTTTATTATTTTATCGTTTTGTTGTTGTTGCAGTTTTTGTTGTCTTTATTGTTACTTTTGTTTTTATTGTTTTCATTGTAGAAGCAGCAGCAGTAGTAGTAGTAGTAGTAGTAGTAGTAGTAGTAGTAGTAGTAGTAGTAGTAGCTGTTGTTGTTGTTTTGTTGTTGTTTTGCCCCATGACAGTCACGATCAAGCAAACCTATAGTCAAAGCAATCCAGCCGTGACTATCTCTTCCTGTAATATGGGGAAGAAGCGTGATTCCCCTACCTCGCTGGTCCTCTTGTAATGTCGATCCTTTCCAGCCGGGATACATCCATAGAGACCCTATCTGCTTCTGGCCAGACCTTAATTGCAAATTTCCTCAACTCACACAGCCACCGCATCTATTCCAAGCAATAAACCCAAAACCAGAGAGACCCATTCTCGTCATCCTTCCGTTCACATGACCTACCTCGCTCCTCTCTTTCCGGAAAGACCACTCAACCGTGTGACGTCACTGACCCTATACTTCCAGCCCACCTCAGCCCCACATTCCCTTTTACGACGGGGTGCTGAAAAGTTATTGGCTTTAAAGGTGTCGCGAAAGGTCTGGTCGGAGGCCCAACTTCTGAGTTCTTTTGCAGGGCTTAGAAAAACTAAGGGACCGATTCAATAACTGCGTAAATACGAGAGGGGAATATGTTGAATAAAATCATAATTAGCAGATACTTCTGTATTTTTTATTTTTACCCAAAGCCAGGAACTTTTCACCAGTTCCTCGTATATTACTTTTTAAAGATATTATTTGTTATATTTGGCTGCTATTTTTAACATGTTGAAGGACCACCAAGAGTCTTCGTTGCAGGTTCGCATTTTTGCTTCTATTTAGTTTTCTTTGCGTTGGTCTGCTATTTTTACGAAATATCAGATGTAAACAGTTCTTTTTTACGAAACCAACACGAAGACATATTTGAAATATTTGAGGTGGTTTGTTAGTGTGGAAATTACGTAATTCTACTAATATTTGTAATTCTGAGACTTTTTAGTTATTTGCAGCGCAAGTTTGAAACAATAAACCATTTTAGCACAAATAGATTCCAGTAACCAATCTCTAATTACACAACGATGTTTGTAAAAAAAAAAAAAATTAATGGCAAGACAGAACAACTGGTATATAAGGCA
>NC_043000.1:25356492-25366492 GCF_006345805.1 Octopus sinensis | reverse complement strand
ATAAATATATACATATACACACACACATGCACACACACACACACAAACACGCACACACATACGTCTATACGACGGTCTTCTTTCAGTTTCCGTTTACCAAATTTACTAACAGGGTTTTGGTCAGCCTGAGGCTATAGTAGAAGACACTCGACCAAGGTGCCACGCAGTGGGACTAAACCCGGTGGCTGGGATGCAAGCTTCTTATCACACCGCCATATATTTGCTTCTTGTTGTCAAGTTATATATAACAGCAATTTAACATCAAACGTCTCCGAATACTTTTTAGTCGAGTACATATTAATCTTTGCAAGGGAACAGTTGACAGTGACTTCGAAGTTTAGGATACATTGCCCTCATCAGACAGCGAACAAGCTGAAACTTCGAAGTCACAGACAATCGTTTTTTTTTTCTAAAAAAAGTAATCAGAGTGGCTGTGTGGTAAGTAGCTTGCTTACCAACCACATGGTTCCGGGTTCAGTCACACTGCGTGGCATCTTGGGCAAGTGTCTTCTGCTATAGCCCCGGGCAGACCAATGCCTTGCGAGTGGATTTGGTAGACGGAAACTGAAAGAAGCCTGTCGTATATATATATATATATATATATATATAATATATATATATATGTGTGTGTGTGTGTGTGTGTGTGTGTGTGTGTGTGTGTGTGTGTATATGTTTGTGTGTCTGTGTTTGTCCCCCTAGCATTGCTTGACAACCGATGCTGGTGTGTTTATGTCCCCGTTACTTAGCGGTTCGGCAAAAGAGACCGATAGAATAAGTACTTGGCTTACAAAAGAATAAGTCCCGGGGTCGAGTTGCTCGGTTAAAGGCGGTGCTCCAGCATGGCCGCAGTCAAAGGACTGAAACAAGTAAAAGATTAAAAGAGTATGTATACGTTTAAATATGTATGTATGCATACACGGAAATACACAGACACATACACACACGTGTGTGTGTATATGTGTATATGGTTGCATGTGTCTAACTCTGAGCGTGGAATGGCTGACATGTTTCTGAAATATATTTTTTGAAAAAAAAACTACTTCTACGTTAATGTCTGCGTCTGTGTTCATCCATCTGTGCTCGCAAGAGCGCAATTGTGCCGACGTCTCTTTCTCTATGTGTCCGTCTGTACATGCGAGTGATCGTACGTCTCTTGTTTCATTTATATTTTTTGCTTTTTCCTACATAACAATATATGATCAATAAAGAAAATTATCATGTTTTATATATGTATATGTATGTGTGTGTGTATGTATGTATGTATATGTGTATGTGTGTATATGTTTGTGTGTATGTATGTATATGTGAGTGTGCGCGCCTGTGTTTGAGTGTGTGTTGTGTGTTTATATATATTTATATACATACATATTTATATATATACATATATTTGTGTGTATGTGTGTAAATATATATATGTGTGCGTGTGTATGTTTGTGTATATGTTTATGTGTGTGTATGTATGTGTATATGTATATATATATATATATATATATATATATATATATATTTTTGCTTGTTTCAGCTCAGAGCTGCGGCCATGCCGATGCACCGCCGTTAATATGTGTGTGTGTGTGTGTGTGTATGCGCGCGCGCGCGCTCGTGTGTGTGTGTGTTTGTGTGTGTGTTTGTGTATGTGTGTGTGTGTGTATGTGTGTGTGATGTGTCCGTATGTACCTATAATCGCGCGCGCGTATCTGCCAGATCTCAAGTCGATTATTACAAAACCAAAATAATACAGTTTTCCGCGTTTGCAAGTCTGTGTTGTTTGGTCTTTGTAGTCTTCTCGATCAGGACAGACATAAGACAAAGCAACAACAACAACAACAACAACACGAACAACGATGACTTCATCTGTTTCTATTGCTCTTTGTCTTTCTTCTTTTTTGTTTTTTCGTAACAAACTTTTGATGTTTCCTTTCTTGTCTTCTCTTATTGTTTAATCTAAACTTTTTACCCATCGACGTCGGTGAATATAAATATATATATGATGACGTTCTTAATCACAAAATGTGTGTGTGTGTGTGAACCGTAGCGAATAATTTCGAAGTTGGAAAAACATTAACATGAAATTAGATTCGCTCTCTGGTTGTGTTCAGTGCGTTGCGCAGTGCAAGAAAAAAGGAAGACGGAATCTCGTAAACCATAATGATATAGATAAGAATAAATACGAAGAACTGGCATTCGAGCACCGAAACAACTCTTTGTTATATGGAAAAGCCAACAGAATCACTTCTTACCGGCTCGAAGCTACCATAAACACCTGCTGCACGAACATCTGTGATGTGTGTATGTGTGTGAGAGATAGAGATAGAGATAGATAGATAGATAGATAGATAGATAGATAGATAGATAGATAGATAGATAGATAGATAGATAAATAGATAGAGAAGGAGAGGGAGAAAGAGCAAGAGAGAGAGAAAGACAGAGGCAGAAAAGTGAGAGAAGAGGGAGAGCTGGGGAGTGAAAGAGGGAGAGAGAGAGAAAGAGAGAGAGAGAAAGAGAGAGAGAGAGGAGAGAGAGAGAGAGGAGAGAGAAAGCGAAAGATCTCTCGAACAAGATTTAAGCGCAACTTCGTTAGAAACAGCATACTCCCTACATTCTATCACCTTAAAAACATATAAACTGGGACCAAAATTAAGAATTAGACCCACTGTCACCAGTATAATAATATAATAATGAAATTATTGTATACAGTGCTCAGGTGCACCACAACTTGTCAAAAGTGCGTATAAAGCATATGCAATAATGTACAAATGTCTGGAAAGCGAACAGTGTATGAGTCAGATACATGCTTGTGTGTGTATGGAGGGGAGAAAATCAGGTGTAGTGTTGGCGAATCTCAGGAAGCATGGAAGTTTTGAAGGATGCAGTGCTCTGACAACTAACAACTGATGCCAGCAGTTTGTTCCATGCTTCAGCAACTCTTAGTGTGAAAAAATGTTTCCGAAAGTCATGGGAGCTGTGCTGTTTTCTGACTTTGTAAACATGTCCACGGGTGTTAGACAGATGGAGTTTGAAAAGGTGCTCAGAGTTATTGTTGGTAAGATGGTTAATAATTTTATGGGTGTCTGCCAAGTATTAACAGACCCTTCTATAAAGTTTCTAGGCTTCTACTTTATATTCTCAAGCCTTTGCTTCAAACCTTCCCAGAGCATATTGGAAACTCCATCGAAATCATCAACAAACTGAGAGATCTCAACCAATTCATAATTAAAGATAAAAATAACTAAACTTTTAGCACTAAAGTTTTTTCTTCCTTGCAAAGCTCCGTCTCAGCAGCGCCCCAGCTATCAACTAACTAACTTCACACATTGCATCCTCTATTGCACCCTCTCACAATCTTATCTGCTTTGGGCTCACAGCTCCAGATATCAACTGTTAACTACTATAATGGACAACACCTTCCAGTACAGGGGGTCCATTTGCAAACAAATCTCTGCCGATGGAATCAAGCTTGTCTGGACCACTGATCATACATGGGCTAGTTAGAACGCACTTCTGTCCCTTTTTTGCCAGGTATGTGAATAACATCCTCATATTAGCATCATCTCGTGAGGAGGCTGTTAAAACATACAATATGTCCAGTAATATCACTGAACATAAAATTTGAAATGGAGCATCCTGATAAAACCAGTTCCTTATCTCTGCTTGATTTCGAACTCAAAATCATAGAGAACAGATGCATCTACACTAAATTTTACTGAAAAGCATCATGCAGGGGCCTATTTGTACATTATAATTAATCTGTTCCCATCAGAGCTAAGACGAGCTATGTTAGAACTGAGATTTTCGGGATACTCAGTAAATACAGAAAGGAAGGAAGCAAAATCACCAACACCATACAATTGTGAAAGTCCTGATGGAGAATGGCTCTTTAGACTCTATAGGACATCACCAGACCACCTAACAAAACCCACACAGTGTTTTTGGAACTGCTACATTTTAACGAAATAACAACTGTTGCAATCTGTAAGGAGGGACTGAATTTGCGATTGGTATAGTCCGGGCCTTCCCTGCGGGAGATCCCAACTAAAACAAGCCAATAGAAAATCATATGTACATTGCCGAACATACTGATCAAAGATGAAAAATATATGTTCGCAGTCCTTTGTCGCGTATAAAATCACTCGTAGCAAATGTAATGAAATGTACATCGGAAACATTACCGGACAGGTACACATACAGGTTAATGAAGACTTTTATGCTAACGCTTCTTCTGCCAAAAGTATTTAAAAAAGCACCTATAGAAATGCCATACTCAAGATATCCAGGTTTCTGTTGAACTACACAAAGAAAAATTGGGAACTCGAGGATAAAAGACGCAATTTTAATTAACTTAGTCACAACAGATCCGAACTGGATGCAGCTGATCGGCTACTACAGTAAAACAAAGCCTTCATAAACACACTCTACAGAACAGAGAGCAACACCTTCTTCCAAGATATCCTGAAAAAGAAGTTCCAAGCTTGAAATATTCAAATACCAGGTAAAAGTACAAACCACCGACTGGTGTTATCAACCTCTTATAACTTGCATTGTTTTGGCTTTAAAGAAATAATTATCTCTCTATATATAAACGGCAGTTTGTCTGTCTGTGTGTCTGTGTCTGTCAGGTTGTACCCTCACCCTGACCACGGCTTTCAACCGATTCTGATGAAACTTGACACACACATAGCCCAATGTCATAATTCAAAACTAACGCAGCGAAAATTTTGAAAAGTTCCCCCAGTTCTGAAAAAAAATTCGATAAATTCGACATGGGTCGAGAATCTAAGCTTTTTATATGCAACACATTTTCTACAGACCATCTAGGGGACGCAACTCGACCTTTTTAACTCTCGGAACACGTGGGGTAAGTATCCCAAAATGTATAAAAATGTACAAAAATGTACAAAAAACGGCAAAAAAGCGGGCAGCAATGTGAGTGACAACAACGAAAAAGTTAAAAGTGACCAAACTGAACAAACGAATGGAAAAGGTTTTTTGGTGCACACGACAAAAGTGGTTTATAATAAACCAAGAGTTTGCAAGTAGCGTCCGAGGACCTTTAGGGTACGGCAAAAATTTAAGGTAAAACGTTTGGGGTGGTAGTTATAAAGAAAGTGTAAACAAAAAAAGTATTCGAATAACTTGCGGCTGCAGCAGCTATTAGCAGAAGTGGGGGTAAAGTCTCGAATGTAATTTCTTCCTGGTAGGAATTGGTTGGGTTGAATTATCGATAGCTGTTTGATAGTTATTTGGAAGTGAAGAGAAGACATTGCAACCTACACATGCGCCTAGAGGGAAAGGACTAGATTGGGATTAGTCGTTGCCTACTAGGGACTCTTACATACCCGGGCAACGCCGGGCTATGCTGCTAGTACCTAATATTCCTGACGATTTGGGATTTAAAAAAATGGGTGATATTAATTAGAGTTTAAATAAGGAGAGATACCATAGACTTAGATATATAAAGTGAAGGAGAAGTGATGGAATGTTGTATCTGTCTTACCCCAGAGTTTTTTTCCACTTTACTAACAGTATCTCTTCTAAAGAGCATAAACGACACAACTTTTCAATTTTCCTGATCTTTAAATAAACCAAGGCTTTTATACCAAAGCAACAAATTAACACAAAAGGTTCCGTCTGGAACATTATGGTTTTCCTGCTCTGCGGAAAATCAATTTATTGCCCTTTTGAACTGTGAACTGTTTCTGTTCACTAATTGATGGTTGAGACCGTCATAAGTTTCCTTGGATCCCACCGTTTACTTTTCTGGAACCACTGGGCGATAGGGATCCACGTGATCACTCGACTTTCAAGAACTAGCAGCCTAAATCCTGCAACTGGTACATTAATATTTAAAAAAATATAGAACATATTGTATGATATGGCCTTCGTTGTATATTGCCTGAAAGAAAGAAAGGATGGACATGGTTCGAGTACCTTTGGTCTACTTAATCAGCGCTAACTTGGGGCTAAAAAACAAAAAACAACAACAACATCAACAACAACAACTGCAGCAGCAACAACTGCAGCAGCAACAACAGCAACAGTGGAGGTGCAATGGCCCAGTGGTTAGGGCAGCGGACTCGCGGTCGTAAGAACGCGGTTTCGATTCCCAGACCGGGCATTGTGAGTGTTTATTGAGCAAAAATCACCTAAGCTCCACGAGGCTCCGGCAGGGGTAGGGGCGTGAACCCCGCTGTACCCTTTCACCACAACTTTCGCTCACTCTTTCTTCCTACTTCTGCCACAAAGCAGAGGAACCATGGTGTAACCCACTATGGTGTGGTAAACTTTCAGATCCTAGTCTAGATTGCGAATCCTCTGTACCCCAGGATGGTTCAGCTCTCCACCCGTTAAAAGCCACCGTTTACGGAATGAGGATAACAACATAGCTTTCGCGTCCGTACAACCGCCAGTCTATTGTGTGTGGTGGGTGGATCTTCAAGTTGCCTCAGGCATTCTTAGTAGCTTAGAGTAGGATCGAATTAGAGATTATTCTTTGTGGCTAATGGCGTGAGTTCTGATTGAAAGAAGAAGAAGAAGAAGAAGAAGGAGGAGGAGGAGGAGAAGAAGGAGGAGGAGGAGGAGGAGAAGAAGAAGAGGAGAAGAAGAAGAAGGAGAAAAAGAAGAAGGAGGAGAAGAAGAAGAAGAAGAAGAAGAAGAAGGAGTAGTAGGAGAAGAAGAAGAAGAAGAAGAAGAAGAAGGAGGAGAAGGAGGAGGAGAAGAAGAAGAAGAAGGAGGAGGAGGAGGAGGAAGGAGAAGAAGAGAAGAAGAAGAAGAAGAAGAAGAAGAAGAAGAAGAAGAAGAAAAGACAACAGCAACAGTAACAGTAGCAGCAACAATAACATCTTGACTATCCACCAATCCATATTTCCCTTTTGCCTATATAATCGTTAGAGCTAGTGCCTAATCTCAGAAATCTAAACTGAACTAAAAATGTTTAATATCCACATCTATCATGAATAATTTATGTTGCAATTAAAATCATAAAATCTTTCTCTTCAATCAAACAATTACTCTTCGACACAATCTGTATTTAATTATCTGCTCTCACAAAATCGTTCATAATAATTTCCAATGGGGATTTTGCTTTCTTCGATAAAACAGCCTCTAATCTCTTCTTGGAATGAAATCAACTGTGATTTCTATCGCCTAATAAATCACAAGCAATCCGTTCGCCTAATTTTCTTTGTCAATAAGCTACGAAGCAATTCCAAAGAAAATAAATACATAAATAGATAAATAAATACAAAATTAAACAATTGTACATTAATTTGTTCTACGCTATTTCTTCCAAACACATTTTATTTTTATTTAAACAAGCAATTTTCTATTCGTTTTGCTGTTACTGAACAAGAAAAAAATCGATCGATTCCGCCATGTTGCTCATGTATCTTATTCGTCTTGTTAACTTTAAAAGTTGAATAGAAGAGAGATTCGGTTTGCAAGATATAACTAAGTTTGTAACGAAACACCACGTAACGAAACAATACGAGCTAATAAGGGAGACTTATACGTGGCTACTTGAAATAGCAGTTAAATTTTCATCAAAGTACATGGGCTTAAAGAAAAATGAAAGACCCATTAAATATTACTGTACTAGATGTTCAGTCCAAGCTAAATATTGATCTGCTAAATATTCAAAGATGTTCCAACCGTGACCATTCCGTCTTATTTTCAGACGGGCATGGCCCTGTGGTCAAGAAGACTGCATTGCAAGAACTAAGAGCCTACAAGTGGACTCTTCTATGGTAAATGACAGATGAGGGATCTGAAATTTCTTGTTAGACAGACAAGACAGATGGTTTAGAGCGATCAAGTGTATGCGTTGTACATCAGCCCACTCCCTCTCTCCATCAAATCGACATGGCCTGTACATGTGCCACATGTCGGATGTCGAAGTGACTGCTATGTACACACAGACACGCACGCACGCACGCACGCACGCACGTACACACACACACACACACACACACACACATGCACACGTTTATGCACACTCATATACACGCACACATCCTAAACTCTTAAACTCTGTTGTTGTAAACGATGGATAAGGATTCCGCGGATGCGAACTCGGATGAACCGATTGCTGGTTACAGAAGTCCAGTAGATCGATAACAGCCGAATCTCCCGTGCTATGATCTTGTGTTTGCTTTTATGCACCACGCACCACGGAACAACCTCCACATTAAGTTGGCAATCAAGATTATCTTTTGGCATTAATACTGTTTCTGTCTCTATTAATTATCTTTTAATAAGCCCACTGGCTATTTGCAACACCAGTGCCTGAACAGAAACTGAGATTTTATAAATCATTGATAGAAGATTCAGCTGTTATGACGCTGCCGGACATCTGCCACTGAGGAACCCGTAGCAGGTTGAAATTACGTGATCTGGCAGTTCTATAGGCCGTAGTAGACGATTCTTGTCTGTCAACGATATAGTTATGCGTACTTTTATGCATCACAAAACATTTTGAGAGACACTCTCAAGGGAAATATCGTTGTATTCTGTGTTCTAACACAACCTCCACGTTGAGTTGGAGATCATTTGTATCGATGTATATATACTCATTACAGATACAAGGTAAAGAATTATTAACTTAATAATTAATAAATTTTATCAAGTAGTTTCGTAGTTTCGGTATGGAAAAAAATCCATTATCGGTAAAAACTTGTACAAAAATTTTTTTTTTTATACATAATTATATTTATAATTAAGGGTTTAGCAACAAGTTGTTTCACCACATACCGAAAATTTAGAAATAGCAGCCAAAAGACAGCTAATTCTTTTAACTACAAATATGACTCCACACACAACAATATTTGTAACTCAGTTACAAATATTGTTGTCTGTGGAGTCATAAAACCTTTAATTATATATATATATACCCTTAATTATATATATATATATATATATATATATATATATATATATAATATATATATATATATATACTTTTGTAAAGTTATAAGCATCTAATTATTAAAGTGGAAAAATTTCCAGAAAGGCCACTTCAATTAATGTTTTCAAGCACGCGCGCACACACACACACACACACACACACACACACCACACACACACACACACACACACACACACACACATACACACAGAGTCGTCAAAGCGTCCAAATGTCGGTAAAAGTATATATTCATCGGGTATCCATTAAGGCCAAGCTTACCATTCAAATGTTTATAACAGATCGGTTATGTAACGCCACGTGCTCATCAAAGCTAGCAGGTATGGACATATAATACTGTAAACTTTGATTCATATATATATATATATATATATATATACACATACATACACAAACAAACACACACACAAACACACACACAAACACACACACATATATATGGATACTTATTTATACATACATATGCACGCACACACACACACATATGTATATACAGTAATACCTCAATGTACGAGGACCCGCTTCGCAGGTTTTGTTTTTTAAACACAAGATCCAAATTTTGAACTAAGTATAAAAGTTTCTACCACCATAACAAATGCCTCAGCGTGTTACTAAGAAACTTATAGAGAGCGAAAAATAAAAGTTTCTTCTATTATTCATATAATTTGCTACAAGGGCATTACATAGAAGGGAAGCTGCAGACTGGACATTTACGTTAATGAAATTAAATGATAAACGAAATTATGATATTAATGAAAGGAGCAAAATATTTTTCTGGGAATGAATTACGATTTGTACCATTGCTATTAGGGAAAAATATTGTTCTGCTCTACGAGTTTTCGCTTTACGAACGGTCTTCGGGAAGAAGGTAACTGGTATTTCGAGGCCCTACTATATATATACTTTTCTACTCTAGGCACAAGATCTGAAATGTTGGGGGAGTTCACTCTCTCCTTCCATCAAATCGACAGGTATACGATGTACCATACGTCAGGTGTCGAAGTGATCGTGGGGCAACGTGAAATGAAGTGTTTTGCTCAAGAACACAACTCACTACACGATCTGTGAATTGAAACCACCATCTCG